>NW_021940498.1:7474912-7479134 GCF_001715985.3 Manacus vitellinus | reverse complement strand
GGCAGGGGTGGGACTGGATGGGCTTTAATGTCCCTCTCAGCCCAAACCATTCCATGATTCCATGGTTGGAGGCTGCATCCAGACCCCAAGGCCTGCATTTCCCCTTGGTTGAACAGCAGCCCTCCTGGGCTTCAAGGTTGGGAATATTTGGGGTTGGAAGGGGCCTGTCTCCAGGAAGGACCCTGCCTCTTCCTCCCTGCCCTGGCTGCAGGAGGAGAGCAGAACCAGAGACACGAAGGCTGGCCAGGGTGACTGGGGGTGAAAGCACCAGGGGAACCCCAGTGCCAGGGTGGTGGGGGTGGCTGGTGTTGATAACTGGGGTGCAGTGGGATGTGGCCAAGTGGGGAACCCTGGAAAGGAGCCATGTGTGTCCAGCCCAGGCAGCTGAGGGCTGATACAGCCCCTGTGCAGCCGAGCCCATGGGCAGAGCAGTGCTCTGATAACAACATCTCCACCAGCCCTCCTCTCTGGGGTCACCAGCTCTCCCCACAGCCCTCCTGATCATCTCCTGTCTGCTCTGGAAACCATCCAGTGCTGGAGGGGCCTGGTGTCCTTCCTGAACACCTACAGAAAGCAACAGTGCCTTTCCCTGGGCTGGGATAAGGGCTTCCCACATCTCCTCCCAGCCACACAACAGCCTTATGTCCTGTTCCCTGCTCCCCAAAGCTGCTCTCAGACATGTTCCTGTAGAATCTCCCTTCAGGTGATCATTCACTCTCTCTGTCCAAGGAGGAATTTTCCTCAGCTGCCCTGCAGGGATCACAGAATCACAGAATGGTTCAGGTTGGAAGGGTCTTTGGAATCATAAAATTGATAAGGTTGGAAATGACCTGTAAGATCATCAAGTCCAACTGTTAACCCAACACTGCCATGGTCAACTCTAAACCAAGTTCCAAGTGCCTTATTTACACATTTTTTAACACTTCCAGGGATGGGGCAGCCACAGCTTCTCTGGGAAATCCATTCCAGGGCCTCCACACCCTCCCAGGGAAAAATTCCTTCCCAATATCCCACCTAACCCTGCCCTCTGGCAATTTAAAACCATTACCCTTTGTCCTCTCAGTACATTCCCTGATCAATAGTCCCTCCCACCACTGGAATATGATTTTTATGATGATTAATTAGGTTCCAATCCCCATCAAACCTGGCCTTGGACGCTTCCAGGGGTGGGGCAGCCACAGCTTCTCTGGGCAAACTTTGCCAGGTCCTCCCCACCCTTCCAGGGAAGAATTCCTTCCCAGTATCCCATCTTACCCTGCCCTCTGGCAGTGGGAAGCCATTCCCCCTTTGTCCAGAGTCCCTCTCCTGCTCTTTTGGAGCCTTTTTGGGCACTGGAAGGGGCTCTGAGGTCTCCCTGGAGCCTTCTCTTCTCCATGCTGAGGAGAAGACTCTGAGGAGACCTTGCAGGAGTCAAATGGGAGGATCCAGGACACTTTTCCAACACCCCCAGCCCTCCCCATCCGCCGCCCTTCACACGATACCATCCAGCAGCAGATAAAAGTACCCCCGGTGTGGGCAGGCAGGGATGGCCCTGGCAGGGAACAGATAATTCTGTGCTCCCAGAAATGTGCCCCAGCCAGTTTCCAGTTACACATTAACCACAAATGGGGGAGAGCAGCCGCCACACACGGAATTTATGGCAGGAATGCACGCCTTGGACTGAGGGGACAGTCCCATCCCGACCTGCTCCTGCAGCAGGAGAGCTGGAGGCACTGAGACTGTGCCCAGAAAAACAGGGAAAACACTGCTTTGGGATCAGGTCCGTGTCCAGAGAGGGAGTTTTTGAGTCTGACAACACCTTGCACTTCCAAGGAAGGTGTGGGAAACCCCCAAATGCGGGGAAGTTCTCATAAAGGCTTTCAGGACTTAAGTGGGGACTATAAGAAAGATTGGGACAAGGCTTTTAGCAGGGTCTGTTGTGATAGGAAAAGGGGTGAGGGTTTTAAACTAAAAGAGGAGAGATTTAGCTTAGATAGGAGGAAGAGGTTTTTTACAGTGAGGGTGGGGAGGCCCTGGCACAGGTTGCCCAGAGAAGCTGTGGTGGCCCCACCCCTGGAAGTGTCCAAGGGCAGACTGGATGGGACTTGGAGCAACCTGGATTAGTGGAAGGTGTCCCTGCTCACTGCAGAGGGTTGGGATTGATGACTTTTAAAGGTCCCTTCCAACCCAAACTATTCTATCACAGAATCCCAGCATGGTTTGGGTTGGAAGGGACCTTAAAGATAATCCATTTCCAACTCCCCTGCATGGGCAGGGACACCTTCCACTAGACCAGGTTTTTCCAAGCCCTGTCCAACACAGGACTCACAGAAATGTTTTAATTCAGAGCAAGGACCAGTTTTGTGCTGAGTGCCCTGGTTTTCCCACCCACTGTTTGCTCTGGGAATGCAGCCCCAGAGCACAATGCTGGTTCTTGCCAGGTGAAACCAAACTGGGACATCTGCCCTGGAAACACAGCAGCACCTTGTGGGGAATTGTAGGTCCAGTTCAGCGAGTGTCCCCTCCACCTTGTCCTCCTGCAGGAACAAGGAGGTGGTGAATGTGGGGGGCTTTTGGTAGAAGGCCCTGCACCCGTCCCTGGCACCACAGCTCGAGCCCATTTTGGCAGCTGTCAAAATACTCCCAAACCTCAGGAGCCTTGTTGGATATTCTTCCCATGGTTGCTCTACTCCAGCAGCATCAGAGCCCTCCTGCCTCCTCCTGCTGAGGTGCTGCTGGTGCAGAACAGCTCTCCATTAAAACCCCAACCCCTGAGTGTTTGCTGTCACCCCGTGGGGCTGTTTTGTGGGTCCCACTCCTACACCAGACCATGGCAGCCCCACAGATTCACTCCCACCGCTCCCTGGACAGAACCCTGAGCTCCTCCCTTCCCCTCCAGCTCCCAGGATGGGAGATAACACCAGTGACAGGAGGAGGCTGAGCTGGGACTTGCTTGATTTATACCAGCAGAGAAGTCACAGCTTCTTGAGAGCACTGAAAGCACCTGGACAGCCTGGGAAACAGTTCTGGTCCCACCCCAGGATGGGACAGAGGGCAGAGACCGAGTCCTGCTCCAGATGCGCAGATGACACTCCAATGACACTCATGTTCACTCTGGTCACGTGCAGCAAGAAAAAGGAGAAGGAAAGCTGCCAATTCTTGGAGGAAAACAAACCCCACGAACCTGCCGAGCGTCCCTGCTCAGAGATATTTGCACTTTCAACGTGTCCTCATGGAAATTAATCCCAGCGTCACCCCTCCAGGTATGGTAAACACTGTAAGTGAGGAATGGGGAGAGGCCAGGACAGCAGAGCATGGGGAACAAAGCTGGGTGGGTGGACCAGCCTTCACCAAAATGTGGTGGAACAGGCCCAAGCAGGACGTGGCAGGGCTGGACGGGCTCAATTCCGGCTCGGTTGGACCTCTATCCCCCCACAGCCCTCTTGGCTGCAGGGCAGGTTGTTCCACCCCAGTTTAACCTGGAGGAGGCTGATTCCATCCCCTGGGCTCCTGAAGAGCTGCTTCCAGGTTTCCTCAATCTGCACCAGGCCATGACAAGCTCCAAAGAGGGATTTTTCTTTCCCTGGGGAATGCCAAGGCATGCAAACAGCGAGGAATTATCCAGATCCGGAAAAACCAAGGCAGGCCCAGGACCCACCATTCCAGGATTCCACGGCATCCCGGGAAGTGAGGGGTGCAAGGAACCCCCACAACAGATGCAGGGATGAGATGGGCACATGGTGGGATTCCTGACTCTGTCCTGTGCAGGGCCAGGAGCTGGACTTGATCCCTGTGGGAGCCTTCCAGCTCAGGATAGTCTGTGATTCCATGACTCCATCTGCAAAAACCCTGCCCCATCTTATTGGAGCAGGGCTGGAGGAGCTGGAAACATGTGGAAGCACAACATCTGGAGGCTGGAAACACCCGGTTTGGTGCCACCAGGGCATCTGAAGCCCTGGAAGAAACACTCAGAACAAAATCATGGCCACCAGATAATCCCAAACTCAATTTCTCCCTTTACCTGCTCCTTGGAGTGGTCGGGAAGGGAAAGGATGTGCCATCCCCCAGGACATTATGGCTACTTATTAGGAATAATTTTGCCCTGTCTTTTTTATTTTTTATACTTTCATTTTTTTCCTTTTAATTTTTTTCATTCTTTTATTCTTATTTGTATAAGATCTTAGGTGCAGTTTCCAATATAAGTGATTCTATGATTCTATATTGTGCCTGTCTATCTATCTAT
>NW_021940498.1:7472878-7474578 GCF_001715985.3 Manacus vitellinus | reverse complement strand
ATAGTGGAAGGTGTCCCTGCCCATGGCAAGGGGTGGAACAGGATAATCCTTAAGGTACCTTCCCACCCAAACTATTCTGGCATTCCATGACGCTCCTACACACCCGTATTTACTCCAATTCCAGATCCTATATTTCATATAAAAGCTGCCTTTCCCTCAGGAAGCTCCCCAGGCCCCCTCAGCCCAGCAGCTGCTGTTTTGGCAGCTCCTTCCCGCCACGGTTTTGATTGGTGAGCAAATCCCTCTGCCAGGAAAACTCCTGCCAGCTCAGCAGGCAGCATCTGCTGGATCAGCAAGGGCTGGGATTTGCTGCTGGAAACGCTTCCCTGCCAAGGCTCTGGAGCAGGAGCTGCCTGTGCATTCATCCCTGCCCGGAGCGGGGCCCAACAGGCCGGGTCTGCTCCCTGCGAATCCTGGGAATCCTGGCAGCCAAGAGCCCTCTGACACAAAGTGGGTTTGTGCTTCAAGAGGTTTAAACCCCTGCAGGGATTAAATTCAGAGGGGAAGGATGAAGAGGCACAACGATCCCATCAGGGGCACGACTGATTCCATCAGGGGCACAATGATCCATCAGGAGAGCGAAGAGGAACAATCATCCCATCAGGAGAATGAAAAGGAACAATCATCCAATTAGGGGCACAATGATCCATCAGGAGAATGAAGAGGAAACATGATCCCATCAGGGGCACTATGATCCCATCAGAGGTACAATGATCCATTGGGAGAATGAAGAGGAACAACAATCCCACCAGAGGCACAGTGATCCCATCAGGGGCACAGTGATCCCATCAGGAGAATGAAGAGGAACAATGATCCCATCAGGAGCACAGTGATCCTATCAGTAGAGTGAAGAGGAACAACAATCCCATCAGGGGCACAGTGATCCCATCAAGAGAATGAAGAGGAACAGTGATCCCATCAGAGGAAAAACGATCCTATCAGGAGAATGAAGAGGAAACATGATCCCATCAGAGGCACAATGATCCCATCAGGGGCACAATGATCCCATCAGGAGAATGAAGAGGAACAATGATCCCATCAGGGGCACAATGATCCCATGAGGAGAATAAAGAGGAATATGATCCCATCAGGGGCACAGTGATCCCATGAGGAGCCTGGATCCAACATGATCCCTTTGCCTGAGGATGGGAATCAAGTGAGCTCCGTTCCTTCAAGTTCCTCCCCGAATTTTGCTTTTCTGGCTCAATTCTTTTTCTAGGATGAGAGAAACGCTGCTGTTTTCAGCTGTGGGGTGTCACCAGCAGCTTGTGGGGTTTCCAGCCTGCTGGGGTTCCCTGGGTGTTGTGCATCTCTCTGGGACTGTATTCTATACCCTTTCATATAAAAAAAATGAAATTAAATGAAATAAACAACAACAAAAAAGTAAAATAAAGTAATTAAAATGCCAATAAGAAGAAAATAATTATAAAGTTAAAAATAAATTATAAGTTAAATAACAAATAAAATAAGATAAAATAAGTAGAATAAAGTAATTAAAATGTCAATAAAAAGAAAATAAAGTTAAAAATAAATTATAAGTTAAATAACAAATAAAATAAGAAGATAAAATATAATAAAACGAAGTAATTAAAATATCAATAAAGTGAAAATAATAATAATAAAGTTAAAATAAATTATAAGTTAAACAACAAATAGAATAATATAGAATAAAAAGATAAAATAAAATAAATAAAATTAAA
>NW_021940498.1:7470966-7472753 GCF_001715985.3 Manacus vitellinus | reverse complement strand
TCAATAAAAATGTAATAATAAAGTTAGAAATAAATTATGAATAAGTTAAATAAGAATAAATTAAGAAGATAATATATAATAAAAAGATTAAATAAGTAAAATTAAATAATTTAAATTTCAATAAAAATAAAATAATAATAAAGTTAAAAACAGTCTAGATACATTAAATAACAAATAAAATAAGAAGATAAAATATAACAGAAATAAAATAAAATGCCAATAAAAATAATAAAGCTATACATTAAATAACAAATAAAATAAGAAGATAAAATATAATAAAGCGATAAAATAAGTAAAATGAAATAATAGAAATGTCAATAAAATAAAATAATAATAAAGTGAAAAATAAGTTATAAACTAACAAATAAAATAAGGAAATAAAATATAATAAAAAGACAAAAATAAGTGAAATAATTAAAACATCAGTAAAATAAAATAATAAATTTAAAAATAAATTTTGGATAAATAAAAATTGACAGAAAATATAAAATAAAATCATTTTTAAAATTTTAAAAAAATTAAAAAGCATGTGCAACTTAAACTCAAATGATGCCCTGAAAACAAGGCTTTGGATTAAATAACCAGCACTCAAGACATTTATACCATTGACTTTTTGATCCTCTTCTTTATTTCCTGTCTTTCCCCCCCTCAATCATGACTATAAAGGGTTATAAAGATGTGGGAAAGCTATGATTTCTCATCCCAGCTGGAAATTCTCCAGGACCCAGGTTGAACGAGCAGCACTGTGCGAGTCAGGGTAGAAAATACAATTATTCATGGAAGAAGACAAACAAACGGTGGGAAAACTGCTGCAGGATAATGGAGAAGGGGCTTGAAGGTCCCAAACCATTCCATGATTCCACGATTATGCCAAGGGTGGCCCTGCCCGTGGCAGGGGTTAGAATGAGATACATAAATATATATCAAATTTAATATATTAACTATACAAATCAGCTAATAAACATATTAAAGGTTACACTCGGTGCTTCTGTCTTCCCAAAGCACATTCCCAGTCACATGCAGGTCCGTAGGAAATGCTTTGGATGGACTTTTTGAGCACAGGGATGGTCTTGGCAGACCAACTTCAGGGCTCTGCAGGTTGTGCAGCCCAAATCAAGAGATGCAAGACATTTTCCCAGAGTCTCCTGATGCACCACATCCCACTAATCACTCCAAGTTTCCTGGGGGGGGAACGAGTTAGACTAATTAGCAGCACTAAGTAAACTAATAGCTGGAGGAGAAAGGAGAATTCAAGTTGCATTTGAGGTTTTGGGTTTTTTTTAAAAGATGGTTAAAGCATCTTTAAAGGCGAGGGGTCATTTTTCCGGGAGCTGGAGTAAAGCAGCTCATCAATAATAAAGGAGCAGCAGCAATGCTGGAGCACTTGGGAAAATGCAATTATGGGAATTGCCTGCAAACTGCCCTGGTAATTTGCTTCAAGGAAGCAGCCAAATGCACTTTAATATTTCAGAGATTTCCTTGCGGCGGAGCTAAGAAGCAAAGCCCAGGAACTTCAGTTCTGGGGGAGGCAACACGCCGAAAGTCACGTCGGATCGGGGGGGGGTTTTGGTTCACACCCAGCAAAACGTGACACCAGTTGTGCCCCCTGGGCTGGGTCTGCTCTCTCAGGGCTTCGTTTGATTTTCCTCTGGTTAAAATCGCCCTCCTCCAAAAGGCTCGTGTCCAGGCGCTCTGCTCCCAGTGCGCCCTGGGATGCACCAGGATACGGCGCCAGCGCTACGGGATCGCTGCACYGCTGTGCCCGGGCTCTGGGGGTGCCAGTCCCT
>NW_021940498.1:7406305-7468343 GCF_001715985.3 Manacus vitellinus | reverse complement strand
CGGGGGTTCTCCAAGGGAAGCAGAGCCGGGAGGGGCTGGGAGGGGGTCGCTGACTGCGGAGGGGAAGGTGGTGTGTTGTGCTGGTTGTGGGGTGGCACCGGCTGTGGTTTTGGGGGCTCGGCTGTGTCTGGGTGATGCGCTGGTGCCAGCAGCGATGGGCTGGGTGTCTGGGAGAAGAAGGTCACGTCCGGAGTTGGTGCAGGGATGCAGACCGTGCCGGTGTGTGTCAGGAGCACAAGGGAACAGGGATAGCCCAAATTGTCCAGCGTTTTCACCCCCATTCCCCTGCGTGCTGGGGACAACCTGCGGAGGCACCGGGGGGGCTCTTGGGTGGCCCTGAGCTCAGGGGAGCGTGAGGTGCCTCACATCGGTGTGGGAAGAGACGGGAGAAGGGATGGAAATTTGGAAAAAAGGCCGTTCCAGTGTGGCTGGTCTGGGTGGGCAGGTTGTTATCCGGGAGACTGGAGCTGGAGTGGGGTGATTTATGGGGTGTTTATTCTGGTGTGTGGGAAGAGCTGGAGCAAAGCGGGGCTCGGGATGGAGCCGCCGCTCCTCCGCAGGCACCTGGAGAAGGAGTTCTGTGGGGCTGGGATTGGTGCGTGGTCCATGCTGGGGATGTTGGGCGCTTTGGGCCGTAATTCCCAGCCCCGTTTGAGATTCCAGACGTGGCGTTGGGGTTTCCCAGTGAGGAGATCGCGGGGCTTTGCCAGGTGGGGGGCCTGGATAATTTGACCAGGAGAGGTTGGGAAGGGAGGACGAGCAGAAATCCTTGTGGTGCCCCGAGCTGCCCTGGCAGCAGCTGCAGTGGGAATCTCTCCTTGGCTCGTTCCTGTCTCGTTTTAGGGGTGGACTCTGCTTTTGTCAAACAAACCCGATTCAATTCCCGTTATTTATTTATTTATTTCACACGTGGGTCGTTCCTCGCCTGCGTTACTTCATTTCGGGTTATTTCCATTACGTGTCTTGTGTGTGTTTATTTATTTTGAGGATTTTTTCACACACAGATAAAAACAAAACCACTGAAAGCGCCCGTTAAAATTAGACCCTTTTTCTGCTTAAAATCAGGGGCACACATGTGATTTCTTTTATTGGTATCATGTGAAAAACCTGTCTTGGTGTGATGTTGTGGTTGTGCTTGTTGCTGGGGGGTGGTTTTCAGAGTTAAAATAGAGGAACTGATGGGATTTAAGGGGCTTTTTTTCTGCCTAGTGAAGAAGAGAGAGATGGAATTTTTCCTCCCTCTTCCCCCATTGCAGGAACTGTTTGGCTTTTCTGTGCTCAGGAATTCATGATATCTCCAGATATTGTGGTGATCATTTCTTAGGCTGATCCACGGATTCCCCAGGATCACCAGAGGGTTTAAATGCCAAGAGCTCTTGTTTTATAACAGCAATTCCGAGGTTCCCTTCCAAAATCTTTCCCAAGACATTGGTGCAATCTGCCAGTTATCAAGTAGTTCCCAAAAGTATTGAAATTTTACCTTCAGGATCCCAAAGGAAAACTACACCCATATTAAAAAAATAATGCCAACCTTTTGAAGCCTTAGAGAGTGGGGTTAATTGATCGTTTTCTTGTTGAAATCTGACTGGGATACAGAAAATATTTAATCGTGGTTTGGTTTTTGTTTGGTTTGTTTTTTTTTCCTGTAGGTGAAAGTCACGCAAGAGCTAAAAAACATTCAGGTTGAGCAGATGACAAAACTTCAGGCCAAGCACCAAGCAGAATGTGAGCTCCTTGAAGACATCAGGTAAGGCTCCAGAAAGCGTTCCCAAAATTCCTTTAAGGTCCAGTTTTTGGAAGAACGTTGGAGTTACAAAATTCAGGAACTGACGATGGAATTTCCTCTTTGGATTTCCTGCTTTTGGGCTGTTAAAGTTTTGACACAGCTGGAAATTATAACTGGAGCTCACACAATGCAAACCATTTTTTCTTCTCTTCAATGGGGGAAACGTTAAAAAAAAAAAAAAGGGTCACAAACAACATAGAAAAAGCCCTGGACTTTTCAGCAATTTATTTCTTTTTATAATAGACTCAGACTTTGATTTACAGGTTGTAAAAGGCTGCTAAAATTATTAAGATATTTTCAAGCCACTGCTGATTTGTGTCTTGGGAGAGAGAGCTTTGAACAGCACTTTGAGACATTGCATTTTTTAATGAGAAAGAAGATATTTGCATTTATGATTTCAAATTCTGCCTGGGTTGGGGACAAGAGGGAAAATCTCCACGACATCAGCGTGTGGGGGTTTATTATTAATTCTCCCTAACGAGATTGTTTCTTTGGAAATTAAAAGTTTGCTTCTAAAACATGGTGGCAGTGGGTACCTGGAATTACATGGAGGATTAATCATTCCATTTGCAGTGGATCCATTTCCAGGCTGGGAAATATTCAGCAATAATAGTGTCGTCCGCTTGTTAATTATTTAAATGAGATTTCCTGCTTTATATTTGTCTATAAAATGCAAGTGTTTGGCTTTGCCAGGTTGGTTGTCCTGTTCTCCCAGTGTCCTCTCCTGATAAATCAGAATTTCATGGCTTGAGCTTTCTCCCCCTTGTTTTTTAGGGGTGGAAACACTTTTTCCTATGGGAAAGGTCCCAGTGTTCGTTTCCTTGGATAAAAAATTTTGTTTAAGTCACAAATGCTGAGTAATAAGGAACGGGCTGATCCAAGGAATTTTCCCCCCTTAGATGGAAACTTATTTTTAGAACATCTAGGCCAGGTCCTGCTGCTCTAGGCCAGGTTTTGTAGCACTTGCTGGTTTTCAGGAGCTTATAAACCCTTCAGCGTGTGTTCTGCTGAAAGATGGCACAGGGCTTAATTTTCTCGAATGTAATTTAATTGCTGCAGTTAATTAAATCTGCGAGTTTTAACGGCAGGGACAAAGAAACCAGGTTAATGTATTTAATATATTGAATTCCCTGCCGTGGCCACTGAATGTGTGGAGCCTGTGTTGAGCACTGGTTGCTGTGTGGATTTACAGATTAAACATTTGTTGTGATGAGATTGGATGTGACAGCTCAGTTGTGGCAGTGATTTGTTCAAATATCAGCGAAAAAAAACCCAGAGAGAACAAGAGATTTTGGGTTAAAAACATGTGCTGGACAAGTTTGTGGTGTAGAGGCCTTTTAATTGATTTAATTGAACCTCGTCCTGTGCTGGTCAGTGGGTGATGTTTGGGAGAAGTTGGGTGTCAACCTCGTCGTGATATCACTTTAATAATATCACTTTGGATTTAATAATGGCACTTGAATTTCGGGCTGTGTTCAGGAGAGGCGGCCACCGTGATTCCAGAGCATTCCAGAAAGCTGGAACCACGCACAGGATCTTCGCTGCCTCTGGAAAAAAGGGATTATTTTTCTAGAAAGCCCCCTGCTGTTATCCAGTAAAAGGGAATTTTAGCTGAATGCTGTTTGCTTGTCAAGACTTTGGGGCATTTTGTAGCACTTTGGAAGCTTTTGGGCACAACTTCGTCCTCCGAATTCCAGAAACTGAAGTGGCAACAGGAAACACTGAACCAGGGCTTGGGTTAAAATATGACTTTGTTACAAAGAATGACTGTATTTGTTGGCACAGAACTGCTCCATACAATGCTTATAAACCATAGGGTTTATTTAGGATGTAAAGCTCTGAATTGCGTTTTTTTTTCCAGCACTTTGGTTTGGTTTTTATGCAACTAAAAAGCAGAAATAAAAGGAAAAGATCACAGAGTTCCAGCAGAATAAACCCATTGTCTGGTGTATTAGGGGATGATTTTTGGCAGCCATTCCAATGGCTTTGATATCTTCATGCAAAACTGAGCACTCCTTTAAATGGTTGGAGTTGGGAGGTTTAAATTATAGCATTTTGGAGAGGATGAAGAGCAAACTATTTATTCCAGGCTGGATTCTTGGTCAGGGTTGAGGTATCTGTGTGGAAATACCTTTTCTCCAGCCCCTCTGCAGATCCTTAATCTCTGTGAGGGCTCTGCATAGACAAACCCACCAGTTTAGTGCGTTTAAAATATATTTAAATCTAAAATATATCCGATAAGACAGCGTTTAATGCCGGATTCAGGTCCTGGAGGGCAGGAAAAAGAGGGAACACGTTGGGCTTGTGAAAAGCAGACCTAGGATTGCTCAAACTGTGTTCTGGGGGAAACTGGGCTGGGAATTAGGGGAGTTCTGACGCGCTGTAAAACTCTGGTATATCCCAAAATATCAGCATTTCAGCCTTACAAACTCCCGAGTCTCCCTGGGGAAGCTCAGCAGCAACTAGAGCTGAAATCTCAGGACTTGACAAGACTCCATAAAAACAGTGTTTGAGATGTTTAGCAAATAGGCTTGAAAGCACATTTCTGTGTTTGTCATCTCAGTTTGGCTCTGTGGGCTCCGTTCCTTCATGCTCAGTGAGTGGGGAGTTTGTGGAATGAGTGATTCAGGAGGCTTTCAGCATCTCAGGCTGGGTTTTAGGCGTGACATGTTTATCTGCTGCAGCTGACTGAGGCTGTCACATCCCTTCATGTGCTACATCTGTGCTGGTGTTACTATAAAAAAGGTTGTTATTCTGCCATGGTGATGGAGGTAGAGGTTTTCCCCCCCCACAAATACATGTTTTGTTGCTGTGAACCAGAAAACCTTTTAGGTTTTTTTTTCTGGTGCTTCTTCCCTCTGTCCCCACTGGCTGCTTTTAGGCAGGGAATGAATTAGTTTGGAATTCCAGGGGCCAGCTGGATTATGAAAGGCTGAATTTATCAGAGGGGTTGGCAATTTTCAGGTGTTTTATATTGCTTTCAGGATTGCCTGATTGGACTGAGGGTAGTAAATAAGTCACAGCCAGAGCCTGCAGTGGCCCTTGGGCTGCTGAACACAGAATCGTAAAGAACTCTGTATAATCCACCTTTTAATTCAACTTGGTGTTTCTCTAAGGTGTTTATATGCTACAGACTTTATACACTTGTGAACTGACGGTTGTTTTACCTTGAATTTTAGGCCCTGCTTTTCCAAAGCACTTGATAGGCCTTTACAGCTTTGGGTATCCTGAAATGTCCTTTTTGAAGCTTCCCATTTGTGTTTTGCCAGAGAGAATGAAATCGTGGTGAAGTGTCTGTTCTAATGTGTTCTAGAGCCTGGACTTTAGTCTGGACTAAAGTTCAGCTGATTCTGCTGCAGCAGAATGGATTAGGGAGCTCAGCCACCTGAAATCAAACCTTCCCTGCCTTTTCTCCCAAGTCTTTTGGTAAATCCTGTGCCACTGCTGGAATGAGAGGGAGGAGGGATGAGGAGGAAGGAGAGGGAAGCAAGGCTGGGCAGCAGCATCCCGGCTTCATGTGGGTTTAAAGTCACCATCATAGGCCCAGCCTAAAGCCCCTGTGGAAGGCACAGCTGCTGCTTTGGGATTTCCAGCTCTGGAAACTCCACCTGATTTAAATCTGAAGTAATTCTGGCTGCCTGGATGTGCTGATCCTGTGTTGCTTCAGCCTTATAAGCAAGTGGAAATAAGGTGTAAAAAAATGTCCTGATTTCTGGCTGAGATGGAATAACAACGTGGTCCTTTTATTTGTTGGGTCCTGAATTTAGTTTTAGTGGTTCTTTTTGCTTTCAACTCCATGCATAGTATGAAAGGAATTGCCAAAATCCCAGGCTCATGACCTACCTGTGCTCCTGATACAGATGCAAATCTACATGCAGAGATTTCCTTCTGTTCCTTTGCCTCTTCTGTCCTCGTGGTTTCTTCTTCCTGACTTTTTCTTATTTAAAATATCTTCCCATTGTCCATTATATTGCCTATTGTACCCTGTAAATTCGTCCTGCTTATTTTTGGTAAAGCTGCTCTCACTCTCTGTTTAATTCCCCTCCCTCCTCCTCTTTGGGGGGTATTTTCTACCTTCCCCCCACAGCTCTGCCCTCCGAGCCAGTTCTTTTCAATTTATCAACTTCCTGAGAAATTAGTTGTACTTTTTCCTCCCAGGTGCTTCATCCCTCCCCTTTCTTTACCCGGTTCTGCCCCTGTGAATTTTAATTAGCCCTTTGTTTCTGAGGTTTGATGTTCAGCTGTAAGGTGAGTTATTTGCCAAGTGGGGAGACCTCGTGGCTCTTCCTGAACAATCCAAGCCCTTCCAAAACAATCCAAGCCCTTCCAAATCTTGGATTTTGTCGCTTCTGCTCTGCTGAGGTGTACCAGGACTAGATTTGGGACGGGATCAGTAATTCCAGGGCAGGATTTGTGGTTTTATGGGCAGGATGAGGCCGGAGCACTCCTCGTGTGTCTCGTGCTGCCCCAACAAGCCCAAACGAGCAGCCCGAGGGGGGGGTTTAAAGAAAGAAAGTAAAAGTGTGAATGAACCTGGATCCGTGAGCAGGCAGTTGCTGCTCGTTTGAACATGTCATTTTGTGTTCTGAGTTATGCTCCACTTAGCAGAGTTCCAGGGAGGCTTTTTGCTCTCGGATATACTTTGTACTCCGCCGTGGAATTTGACGGTGCTGTCGTGTTGGCAGGTTCCTGATAAGGTTTATTGGAGTTCTGGCTGGAGTGGGAACTTTTATTCCCGTTTAAATCTAATCCAGCAGATCATGGAACGGATCCTGTGCTGGGGAAGAGCTTCACTCCAGCCCAGAAAATGAGCAGCTGGAGAAGGAAACTAAAATAACATGGATTTATAGGGCTTTGGAGCCATATTTATTAGGATGCCATAAGGGATGCTGAAAAATCAGGAGAAAGCTTTCCTTTTCCTGCCCTTTCTCCCTGTTCTTCCCAGTCTCTCCAATTTATTTGGATATTCCTGAACCCCGTCTCAAAGCCTGTTTGCCTCTGGTTCTGGGGGTCTGATAAGGGCCCCTTTTTAAAATCCCTCTGGAAGGTCCATCTCTTTTTTTCCCCCCTTTATTCTCCTTGGAAACGTGTCCTTCCTTTTTCCTTCAAGGTCATTCCCTGCATTCAGAGGATGTAATTCCTGCCTTTGGTGTTTGGGGCTTTATCTAAGTAGGAGCTGAGTGATTTTTCTGGGCTTGCAGGTTCTAAACTCTGCAAGTGGAAAACAGCACAAGAATCAGAAAAACTACTGAAAAATACGTTATTTTAGTCTGGGTTTGACTCACACCTGAGGAGCTTTTCCTTTGTTTGATTAGTATATTTATTTCTTTAAAACTTTCCATTTTCTTAGGAGTTTATAACATTTCTTTCCTCTTGGCTTGAGCTTTTTGAGTACTGTGAGTTTATGTTGTACTTTGTCTTTTTTTTCCTGAGCTCTGCTCATTAATTGTGGACACAGTTCTTTGATATAACACTAAATAGGCAGAAATTTCAGAAATTTTCATGGAAATTGGTGCTGTTCCTTCTGAATAATATCCCATATAAAGATCCCACAGAATCTGTGGCCTGGGCACGTTCCCTGTAATTAGGCAGCCCTTTAATGAGATGCTCACATTCTTGATGGAATTAAAATCTGGGGATGTTTTGACTGCAACTTATTTGAGGGAAGCTTGGAATGTACTTTTTAAAAAAACCCTGTTGCCTACTGGGTGTGGAAGTTCAAGTTTTGAGGGGGAAAAAAAAAAGATTTTTAGTATAAACATGGCCACAGTGTAATGATTCAGGCCTATCCTGGCACTGGGGAGTTTTTTTTTTTATCCCTGCCATACAAAAATTAATGGATCTCTTGTTCCAGTGTTTCCAAGTAGCTTTTAACTGATGAAAGTTAAATCGTTAAAAGAAGATTCTTTTTTTGGGGTTTTTTTGTTTGTTTTTTTTAAGAAACCCCAACAACCCACTGCTTCCACCAGAAGGCAAATTAATTTTTTTCTCTCCGTTTTTAGCTCTGAGATTTGCATTTGAATGAGCTTTTTGGTCATTAAAGCAATTCCAACAATTCTGGAAGTCTGATTTTTAAGGACTTGTATTTTTAGCCTTCCAAGACAGTAACAAGAGAATTTGGGTTCTCAGGGCAAAAAGTTGCATTTTCAGTTTGGACTCAATGCCCCCTTTTTAAGAATGAATTCTTGAGCTTGCAGAAAGTCGTGTGGGCTGGATTTTTCCCCCCCACCCCCCCTGAATTTTAGCCCAGCATGGCTTTTCCTGGAGCTCACTGTCATTTTTCACCACAGTGTTACTTGGCAGAGCTCTAAAAAACCAGCCATGAAGTGCTATAAAGTTGCTTTGGGGGCAGGTTTTTATGGTGGCAATTGTGAAGTGTAGCTGACAGTCCACCTATATCTCTAAGATATCTGTAGATATATATTTTAGGATATATGGCCCAGGATCATTTTAAAGGCACAGAAAGCTCTTCCTTTGCTCCACTTGTTCACCCCCAAGCTGCATCTTGGATTTTCTCTCTTCTGTGTCCCATCCCTTTTGGGATGAAGGTTTTCCTTTCGAGGCTCCAAGTGTTTTCAATCCCAGCTCTTACTCGGAAAACTGTGTGAGGGGAGTTGAAGGATTTGGGAAGAGGAAGAGCATTCCTATCATTCCAGACACAATTAGTCCATCCTGGCCTGATTTCTTACAGTGTTATCTCAGAAAATGCTGAATTGGGTTTGACCCATCAGGATCATCAAGTCCAACCCCTGCTCCTGCCCAGGACATCCCAAAATCCCACCATGTCCCTGAGAGCCTTGTCCAGACACTTCTTGAACTCCCTCAGGCTTGGTGACCACCTCCCTGGGAGGCTGTTCCAGTGCTCTGGGAAGAACCTTTCCCTGATATCCACCTTTTGCTCTGTTTTTTTGGGTTGATCTGGCAGGTTTTGCTGCCTTTGCCAACGGTGCTTTTTTTTTTTCTTAGCATCTTTCAGCCTTTTTAGAAGATTTTTGTGCAAGACCTGCTGTGACCTGGGACCTCGAGACACTCCCTTTCCATTCCAACACTGAACACGTTGTTTTTCCTTCCCCTCCCCTCCGTGCCAGCCTTGCCTTCCCTCTGGAAGTGGCTTTGGATATGGGGATGTGCTGGGGCAGCTGGTGACGTGTCAGTCTGGCTCCTGGACTGTTCCATGATCCATCCTGAGGGCACTGATTCTCCCCCCCTGGCCTGGGGGAGGAGGGTGTGTGGTGAGGAGGAGCAGGAGGCAGGATTGCACCACCACACCTTCCCCAGAGTGCTTTTGGCTGGCTCAGAACAAGAACGGGTTTTGTCAGGCTCAAAATCCCTGCTGGGACACTGGGGACACGGATTTTTGGTAATGCCAGTGTTTGTGCCCCAAACAAACACCAAACTGTGGAGTGGAGTGGAAAATAAACCCTTGTCCATGGTCTCTAACACAGGGAATGTCCCAGGCTGGTGCTTCTAAGACATAATAATAATAATAATAATAATAAATAAGAGCCTCCGTTTGCGGGACTTGGAGAATGTGATAATAGTTGTGTCTGAAGTGGCTTTGATTATTTTACTCTAAGTTATATTTGGAATTTGTGGGTATTTTGGGGTTCCTAAAGGCTGGTTGAACCTGCCCTCAGGATGGATCCTGAAGGTTCTCTAAAGGAACACACAGGATTTGTGTTATGGACTCGTCTCACCAGTGTCCTGATGGAGCTTTGTTGGAATTTCATTAGGAGTTGGTGCATTTAGATCAAGTCCAGCTTTGGAGTCCAAAGGGAGCAGTTGGTCTTTCCATCTTGGAAACTTGTGGGTTTTCAGTGCTCCTCCTAAAACTGAGGGAAATGGGATTATCAGATCGTGTGTCGTGGAAATACTCCTTGTAGGGGAGGCAGAGGTAAAAAGAGAGGTTGGTTTGGTGGGTTTTCTCCAGAAAAAGTCCAATATACTGTGTTTCTCTTGGCTGCTGCTCCTGGAGATCAACCTCTCCCACTCCCAGTGGCCTTTTCCCACCTCTTACTTTACGTTGCCCATGTTAATTTTATTTTTCTGATGAAGGCACATCTGATTTTTAACCTTTATTTTGTCTTAAAGTCAAGCTTCTGAAATCTTCTTGATCTCTTACCGCAGAGTGAAAGCCCAGAGAAAAGTTGTTCTGCATTTAAACTTCTAAAAATTGGCTGTTGAGAAAGTCAAAACATCCTCAAACTCAAGTTAGTTCAGGCAAATATTTGCTGTAAACGGAACTGGTCTATAATAGCTCAGTGTTGTGTTTTTCTGATTGTTTTATAGAGTAGATTTAAAAATTTTAACACTATTTTTCCCAAATGCACAGTAGGAATATGTTAAGTTGGGGGGAGGTTGTGATGGTTGTGAGTGTTGGGTTGTTTTTATTTGTGAGATAAAGGCAATATTTCCAATTAAAACTTGAGGGGAGAGAGAGTGAAAGGGTTGAATTAATGGTTGTAATTGTTGGGTTGTGTTTATTTGCAAAACAAACGCAGCATTTCCAAATAAAATTTGAAGATAGAAAGTTTTGAGTTAATGGTTGTAAGTGGCGGGTTGTGTTTATTGGTGAAATAAACGCAATATTTCCAAATAAAACCTGAGGAGGAGAGAGACTGAAAGGAACTAAAAAAAAAAAAAAAAATAAAAACTTGTTGAAATCCAGCCTTTCTTCCTGGGTGTAGGTTTTATTCTCAGCCTCTGAAAATCATTCATAACGTTCAGAGATGTTCCTCCTGAGAGCCTTTGGAGTTATTTTAAGTGCTCCTCTCTGTGAGAACACGGCGAGGTCCAATCCCCAGCGGCTCTGGGAAGGTTGTTCACACACTTCCCTCTCCTCCTGCGCTTTTTTTCGCAGCAAACATCCCTTTAATGAGACAGACAAAACGCGTTGGTGTCTCATTTTTAGGAGGGGAGCTCAGCCATGCAGAAGACTTTCGAAGATTTATGGCGCTAAAGCCACTAAGGAGAGTTATTTTTGCTTCTCTCTGCCAGCTGCCAGCCAGTGTGAGTGGAGAAAATGTTGGCATGTTTAAATAACATCCAATCCTGAGCAGAAATAAGGGATTTTTTTTGCTGACTCTGTGTGTTTTTGAAGGGGGGGGGGGAGTGGACAAAAAAAAAACAAAAAAAGCCACAATTTTTCTGGAGGGGATGATATTCTAAGATGTTCTCACGTCCAAAGTGATTTTAAATGTGTTTGAATATAAGGGTGAATTGTAGAATCCTGGAGTGGTTTGGGGTTGAAAGGGATCTGAAGGATTGTCTCATTCCAACCCCCTGCCACGGGCAGGGACACCTTCCACTAGCCCAGGTTACTCCAAGCTGGCCTGGAACACTTCCAGGAGTGGGGAATCCTGTGGGAAATTCATTCCAAGGCCTCGCCACCCTCACAGGGGAGGAATTTTTTCCCCAAATCCCATCTAAATCTCCCCTTTTCCAGTAGGAAGCCATTCCCTCTTGTCCTGTCCCTGCATCCCTTGTCCCAGGTCCCTCTCCAGGTCTTTGGGAGCTCTCAGTGAAGACAAACGCTGTTTGTTTGAAACAGAAATTAAAAGCTCAGGGGTGTGATGATGGGGGAACTGCTGAGTCTCTCCAATCACTATAAATAGAGGCAGATTTGGGAATGTGATGTTTTTTCCCCTGTGTAAAAGGTGTGGAAGCCCTTGATGGCATGCGGGGCCTGATCCACAGCTTTGCAGCATCTGCCTAAAAACTTCTGATCTTGCTAAATAGATGCAGAGCTTGAACGGTGTGCATGGTGTTCAGAGAGGCCAAAAATCCCCCCCAAACTTTCAAATTGTTCGCGTTTATTTGTATTAATTGATGTGCCAGCAGATTGTGGTTAATTACCATTGTGTGGAGAACAAAGCAGGCCCTATACTCTGATTTTTCTAAGCATTTGAAGCTTTTTCTGCTGAGGAGGTGAATAATATCATATAATCTTCATGATCACACGAGTCTTTGCTTGGAATTCTGCGGAATTTTGAGTCCAGGATGCAAAAACTGGCTCAAGTTGGTGTTTCAACAGCTGGGGAAAAGTAACTGGAGTTGGTCCCTAATGAAGAATTGAACCCCCTCTTTATCTGTTGGGTTTGTAGCGTTTTGGCCATTAGGTACTGAAGAAACAATACTAAAAATTAATAGGGTTTCTGGATAAAGAGTTTGAGCATCCTTCAGTGCGTTGCTGAAGCCTGATAAAAATGTCCTTTGATTTTTCCCTTTTCTCCTGTAAGAGGTTGCTCCCTTCCTTTTCATCTTCGCGAGGAGTGAAGGTATGTTTCTCTTCCTTGGAATGCGGCGTGGGGATGTTGTTATTCCTGATTTCCTGGGGAGATCTGGCCTCGTGACCGTGGCCTCGTGTGTCCTGCAGCCAGGGTTTGCTGCCGGAGGAATGTGACCGTGGGCTTTGTTCTGGAGTTCAGGGGAGTGTTTTCGACACCCCAGGACAAGATTTTGGAGCGTGTTGAGCTTTGATCTTCCCCAAAAAGCTCAGTTTTCCTTAGCAGGGGGTGCTTTGATGTTCTCTGCTGGCTGGAATGCCAAGTCCTTCTTGTGGAGTGCTGCTGTCCACTTAATATCCAAGACCAAATCCTTTCTTCCAGTGAGTCCACACACATCCAAATGCTCCAGGGAGCAAATGGGTCTCTCTGCTGGAATTTTATCTCTTGTAATTTGGATTTTTTTTTTTTCCTTTCTAAATTTAGCAGGTTAGTTCATACTCTACTGGAAGAGGGCTGGGTCCTCTTTTGTTGACACAGCTCCCTGGATGTTTGGAATGCCTTTGGCCTTCCCTGCACCCAGCTCTGCTGCTGGACTGGCAGGGGAAAGGCTGGGAGAGCTGGGATTGCTCAGCCTGGAGAAGAGAAGGCTCCAGGATGACCTGATTGTGGCCTTCCAGGACCTGAAGGAGCTACAAGAAAGATGGAGAGAGACTATTTACAAGGACCTGGAGGGACAGGACACAGGAAATGGCTTCCCACTGCCAGAGGGCAGGGATAGATGGGATATTGGGAAGGAATTCTTCCCTATGAGGATGGAGAGGCCCTGGCCCAGGTTGCCCAGAGAAGCTGTGGCTGCCCGGATCCCTGGAAGTGTCCAAGGCCAGGTTGGAGCAACCTGGGATGGTGGAAGGTGTCCCTGCCCATGGCAGGGGGTGGAATTTATGATCTTTAAGGTCCCTTCCAATCCAAACCCTTCTGTGATTCCATGATTACCTGTATTAACAACCCTGTTCTGGTTTTCCTGGAGCTTTTCGTTCAGGAAAACCACTCTAACTGCATCGTACTCCTGCTCCCCAAAATTCACTAATGAATTTCCAATTTAGTTTTATTTCCAAAGTGATTCTTAGTTTCCAGTTAAGGACCTGAGCTGTGTTTTTCCCTCAGGGAAGATCAGCCTGTTTTGGGCTTCCATGGTCTGGTTGCCGGGGTGGTGTTGGGTCACAGGTTGGACTCTGATCTCAGATCTGGGTCTTTTCCAACCTCAGTGACTCTGATGTATCTACACACAGATTTTAGAAATCGAGCCGCGTATTTTCACTGAGCTGTTACATTTTACTAACTCAAAAAATAACAGTGCACGTACCGTATTCTTAGAGGATTGTGCTTTGAGGGAAAAAAAACCCCATTATAGTAATTATTATTACCTGTCTGGTGCATTAAAATCCAGAATTTGACAATGAAACCTTGTGAAGGGTGTCATTTTAAAATGAAGTGCCTGTATTAAAAGTAGAAAGGAGAAAAGCCATTGTAATGCACCTGGGTGGCTCTGTCAAGATTCCTAAAACGTGACAGCTGAGCAAAGGAAGAGCTCCAAGGTGGCTGTTGCTGCTACAAAACATTTGGCAGCTCCTGGATGTGAAATAAGAAGTGGCTGCTGAAATGTGCCTTGGCTTCTTGCTGTTCAGCAAACGGGGATCAAAGGAGCTCCTCAGATCCCTGTGTTCTGAACGCTCCAGCTGAATTCCCAGATCCTAGTTTTTCCTCTAAAAAGGAAATGCTTTGGATGTGATGAATCAGGGCTGGGGGAGCCATAGAAAAAGCACCTTTGTGTTGGCCAAAATTGTCTCTCTCCCTAGTGTTTGCTTAGCTTCCCATTTAAAACAACCCCTCGTTAGTGATCGTTTGCAATATATTTAAGCCCAATCTCCGTATTTGTGTTTCGAAAAGGGGGAACGAATGAATGTTCACCCCCTCCCCAGCAGCTTTCTGGGCTCTCCCTTTTTTGTTTTCTTTTTTTAATGCCGCCAAAGGAAAAACTCCATTGTTTTAGCCTTGTTTTGCGTGGGGATGTCATGTTCCTCTGCTCACATGCTGGCCCTGCTAATACTTCTCTGAGACAAATTGCTGAAAGCATTGGCTGCGTTTGAGGTTACAAGAATTCTCTATATATAGTGACAGAATTGATTTTTTTTTTTTTTTTGGCTCTGTTGCCAGTGGCAACTCATCCTAATCCCAAACTGTACAGTAATGTGATTTATGGGCACTACATTGCTCGCTCCTGAATGTTGTCTGGAATTTTTTTTCTCGCTGCGTCGCCACGGGGTCGCTTCTCAGGCGAAGATGTTTCGTGGTTTGCCATGAAATTTACCATCGATAAATTGGATTAGGATGTTAAAAATGATGAATAAAATCCAAGCACAAAAGCAAATGTGGTGGTGGGGGAGAATTGCTTTGTCATATTCGATAGCTTAAAAAGGAGTTTAAATTCTCACGAACTGGGAGCTTGTGGTGCTAAAAATCCCAGCTATCTCCAGTTTGGTTGTGGGTTTGTCCTGTCACGCTGAAGCATTTTGCCTGTGTGTTAATATTTTGGGTAAAATCAAATAAACTCGGCTGAGCACGTTTTAAAAGCTTGTGTTGGGAGCCCTCACCTTGTAAGGAGCACCTAAAATTCCACCCCAGGCCTGTCCCAGTTGTGACTGACCTCTTAAAAAGTGGTGACTTCCCAACACATTGCGTGGGGCAGTTGCACATTTTAAGTGCGTCAGTTAAACTACCAGGAGCAAACAAAGATAGAAGAGGGCTTTTGAGGAAGGACCACTCGTAAAATTTGAATTTTTGAAGAGCAGGGCGAGGTGATCTTCAAGGTCTTTTCCAGCCTGAGCTGTTCTGTGAGTGAGAACTTCTGAAGTCAACTAATTCAAGGTTAGACCGGGTTTTGTGTTTCAGAGCAGGATCTCGTTTCTCTGCTCGCTGTGGGCGTGGAAATCATAGTATTTTACTCCTTTGAGTAGGGTTAGAACAGTAGTGCCTAAAATTGCTTGAAAGGATGGCAGGAGGCTGATTTAAAGACTGAAAATTGTATGTGAAAAGTGGAATAAAACACTTGCCGTGAATCCACCAGGAAAAGCAGGAGATTGGTTTTGACCCAGACATATCAAGCACAACTTTGATTCCTTGATAAGGACAATATTTGCCATATAATTTGCTGCGTGCTGCTTTAAATCATTAAATTCTGCACGTGGGTTGAAGCATTTTCAGCTCTAACACTTCTTTTTACATTCAGGGGAATTTTCCTCCGGTGTAGTTTATCTTGGTGGAGCATAAGTGGCAATTGAAAGAGCAAACATTGCAAGGGACAAATTGCAACAGAGCTGTGGGAGGCAGGAGTTTTAGTCGAGGGAGGAACAAGCTTTTAATTGCAGCACAAAGATACTGAGCTGGACGTGGTTGGTGAGTTCCTGGAAATCCTGTGGGGAGCAAAAGGAGATAGCAGGGCTCCTGAGCGTGGTAGAAAGTCCTGGAGGAGCTGAATCAGCACGAGATCAGTGTGTACTTGGCTATAAAAGGGATGGGGTGGATATTTGGGCTCGTGTTTGCTCTGGGAACACTGTTTGAAAATAGAGATGTGTCGTGGTGAGGAATTTATAGAGGAGAGGAGAGCTCCGGTGTGTTACAGGATGTTTGATCTGCCAGTTCCTCCCTTTCTGCAGGACTTTGTGAGGAAGAGTTGAGTATTTTAAGAGTGAGACTAAAGAGGAGACAGTGCAGGGCATGTATGTGAAAGTCAAGTTTAAAAAACAAAAAGTCCACTTTTATTTCTTTCATGTTTCCCAGAGAAGTACATGGAGGTGAGGAGGGAGAGCTGAACTCCTTGACTCAGCCAGCAAAGAGTTCTTTTATGTCCCAAATATTTGTGCTTCAGGAGTAGTGAAGATGTCCTTGCTGAGATCAGCCAAACCTCGAGCTGATCCTCCAGCAGGAAGCATCCCTGGCTTCTCATGCTGCATCCAGGAGCTTCACTGTGGGCAAAATTTCGGCTGGTTTGGCGTTTGTTCTCCTGGGGCTTGTGCTTGCGCAGCTGGTGGGATCTTGCAGCCTCGTGTTGGTGTGTTCTTATTCAAAGTCTTGGCCCTGAGGCCACATCTGTGCTGTGTTGAGATGTTTGTGGTGTCAGGACTCCACGTTGTCCGTACTTGCCGTGGGAGGAAGGCTGGCAACTGGCTTTTGGGAATCCTGTCCGGACTAGTGGGGCTTGGGCTGCTGTGACCACAAATTGACTCCAGGACCTGGAGGATCCCTGTCAGGAGAGAGCAGAATTGAGCTTGTTCATGCAGCTGGTGGGCAGAACCTCCTGGGAACCAGCCAGGAGGTGGAAATATGCTTGGAATATGCTTGGATTGGTGGTTTTAGCCGAGTTTTCCTAAGGAAGACTCCCAGAAAGCTAAGGAGCAAAGCATCCCGTTGTGTGGGGAGCTCAGGAATTTTGGCAAGGCTGAGCAAGAAGCTGAAGGACACTGGGCAAGGTTTGAAAAAGGTGGGAGGTAAAGGAGGAATATGGAAGCTTTGCTTGGTTGCTGAAGGACAATACAATAAAATCATGGAATTGTTTAGGTTGGAAAAGACCTCCAAGATCATTGAGTCCAACCCTAATATCAGTTCCATCTACAGCTGGTCAGGGATATGAAGAGGAGAAAAATGGGGGGATAATGGGCTTGGGAGCAGCAGGACATTTTCCAAGGCAGTGGAGGAGACAGGGAAAGGAGTCCAGTACTCCCCATTTTTATTTCCCCCCTCAGTCATTGCAGGGGAAATCTTTATCTAAACTGATGCGTTGGAAAGAAGAGCCAAGGTGATACTGTGATGTGAATTTTGATGAAGATATTTCTGCAGGACTTAGGGGGGAAAATTCCACACATCATCTCCAAACTGAAGGGAATGGATGGTTGTTTAATATATGAGATGGCAAGTTAGACTGGAGACCAAAATCCAGGCAGCAGAACTGTGTTTGAACAGTGCTACCAAATGTCCAACACAGTGACTTAGTGTAGAGTTTATTTAATGGGTGGGACAAAGTCTTCAGCAGCAAAGGCAATAAATAGTAATAGTGCTGATATTATTATAGTGCTGCCATAGAACTTCTGCTCTTTGATAAGAAGGCTGGGGAATTGCTTGTTTATAAAGGAGTAGCATAAACCTGGCAGGTAACTGTGCATGTAAAACAGTCACCTTTCTAGGAAGAGATCACTTTGTTCAGGTGATGTCAAACCATTGAACAAAGGAGAGGTTGTTTTTTTTAAATCATAAAATCAAGGCTGTGATTTGCTGTAACGTGACTTCTTTTTTTTTGTTGTTGTTTCTTGGAGTGGCTGAAAAGGAATTTAAAGTGCTTTGTGGCACTGGAGACTTTGCTCTTAAATGAAGTGAAAGTGAGTTTCTCCTTCAGAATTTCTTCAGTTGCCTTTTTGCAAGAGCAAGTCAAGGCTTAGAGAGTCAGCACTGGTGGAAATCTGGGGATGTTTAAATGGAATCCAACCATCCAGAAAATGATTGGAGGCACCAGGATTCCAGGTCATCTCCTTTAGGTGCATTTATTAAACGAGTGTGAGATTTAGC
Source organism: Manacus vitellinus (assembly GCF_001715985.3). Taxonomy (NCBI): domain Eukaryota; kingdom Metazoa; phylum Chordata; class Aves; order Passeriformes; family Pipridae; genus Manacus; species Manacus vitellinus. The sequence continues at coordinate 7,450,715 of NW_021940498.1, read as the reverse complement.
AGGTGTTAAAAGGTACTTTATTTCTGAACTGTAACTACAGCGAATGGATGTGTTGGCACGAAGTGAGGTTGGAAAACCAGAGTATTTGTTGGGATAAAAGCTGGGTTGGTCTCTTATGAGTTTTGGATAAGTTATAAATAAAAGGAGCACCCTGAAACTGCAGAAGTATCACCAAAACCAGCCAGTGCTGGCTGGGATATTCGAGTTCCAGATCTTTAGCCTGGTGGCTTTGCAGCTCCAGATCTGTTCAGGTGGCTCAAGGGGCAGGGAAATATCCTGGGAAGAGAATCACAGACATGATGCAGACATTAATGCTGGTATTATTGCCATTGTTTAAGAGGCCAGAATTCCCTCTGTAAGGCCACTTAACCCACTCCCACCATCCTTTTGTCCTGTTTTGCAGTAGATGTCCCTTGGAAGTGGACCTGCCCTGTGCTGTGGGTGTGAGGGAAAGAGGGGTCGTTCCTTCTCATGCTTTTCCTTTTTCCCTGCTGATGCCAGGTCAGAACTTTATGGAAAGCTGGAAAAACATGGAGAACTACCCAGTTCTCTGCAGATAATAGTGTGGAATCACCAAGCTGAGGGGGATTTTTGAGATGCTCCAGGCAGGGAATGGTGGGAATGGTTCTCTTGCTGTATCCCAGGCAGCATTTGATGTGTTGGGAGGAGTTTGGCTTGGAAAAAGGAAAACCAGTGTTTTGTGTAATGGTGTGAACTCCCCAACCTACAAAAACCTCGGAATTTGAAGCCGTGGGTACTTTGTGACAAGGGGGAAGGGATTTGAACTAAAAGGAGTAGGTTTAGGTTAGATTTTAGGAGGAGGTTCTTCCCTGGGAGGGTGAGGAGGCCCTGGAATGGATTTCCCAGAGAAGCTGTGGCTGCCCCATCCCTGGAAGTGCCCAAGGCAACCTGCTCTAGTGGAAGCAGGCAGGGGGGTGGAACTGGATGATCCTTAAGGTCCCTTCCCACCCCAACCATTGTGTGATTCTGTAAATCACATTCCAAATTTGAATACCCTGGGTTGTTACACTCTGGCTGCTGCTCTGCTTTCTGCAACCTGGGTATAAATAACTTGTATAAAATCAGGGTTTTTCTGGAAAATAATTTACCCTTCAGACCCTCAGAATTTTATGCAGCTCTTTGAAAACGTTCAGTCAAAAGGAAACCACAAAGAGGAGCCTGACGCAGGCAGTGCCTGAGAGCCTTGTCATGGAGAATAATTTCTGTAGATTAATTACTGCTCCAGGTATGTTGTCTTTGTCTCTGCTGGACACGGGGAGGGAATATTAATCTGCTTAGATGGTGTTCCTGGAGTCCCTCATTAGGAATGGAGCTGCTGCTGTGTTATCTTATCTCAGCATTTATTGCCAACCCCTGCCCTGAGCGGAGCCACGGGGATGATTTATGTTGCCTCAAGTACTTGTGGATTCAGTTGTGCCTTTGTTAGTGACACACCTGTCCTCAAATTAAAAACAAAGCACTTGTTCCGTTGTGCATTGATCCATTGGGCTGCATTTTTCACCTTACTGGGGAAAGTGGGAGGAGAATCCAGATAAAAGTACTGAATTAAACCAAACAAGAACGTTGGCATTCCTTAAGAAATCCTGTTTTCCTGCAAGGGGGGGGAAACATTTTGGCCCCCCTCCCTCCTCCCAAGTGTTTCAGGGTTGCTTCTCTTTTTATTTTGTAGTGGCAGCTGGAATTCCAAAGACTGTTTTAATTCAGTATCTGGTTATCCCAGTCCATCAGCTCAGCCTTGCCCTGGGACTCCCTCATTCCCCTCTCAGTGAGATGGGGAGGAGAATCGGATGGGTGAGAGGGGGAGAACTCGTGGATTGAGAGAAAAACAGTTGAATAGGTAAAGCAAAGTAAAGAATTCATTCCTCACTTCCCCTGGGCAGGCAGGGCCTCAGCCATTCCCAGGAAAGCCAGGATCCATCAGATGTAATGGAGAAGGACATGGAGGGGCTGGAGCGTGTGCAGGGAAGGGAACAGAGCTGGGGAAGGGGCTGGAGCAGCAGGAGCAGCTGAGGGAGCTGGGGGGGCTCAGCCTGGAGAAAAGGAGGCTCAGGGGGGACCTTCTGGCTCTGCAACTCCCTGACAGGAGGGGGGGAGCCAGGGTGGGTCGGGCTCTGCTCCCAGGGAAAAGGGACAGGAGGAGAGGGAACGGCCTCAAGCTGTGCCAGGGGAGGGTCAGGTTGGACATCAGGAGGAATTTCTTGCTGGAAAGGGTGGTCAGGCCTTGGAAGAGGCTGCCCAGAAGGTGGTGGAGTCCCCACCCCTAGAGGTATCCCAGGAAGGCCTGGCCGTGGCACTCAGTGCTCTGGGCTGGGGGACAAGGTGGGCATCGGGCACAGGGGGCACTCCGTGGGCTGAGAGGGCTTTTCCAGCCTCAGTGATCCTATGATTCTGTGACTTGGGAAGACAAATGCCATCGCTCCAAACACTCCCCCTTCCTTCTTCCCCCAGCTTTTATTGCTGAGCATGATGCCTCGTGGTCTGGGATGTCCCTGGGTCAGTTGGGCTCAGCTGGCCTGGGTGTCTCCACTCTTAACTTCTCGTGCACTCCCAGCCACTCACTGGTGGGAAGTGGCTTTCCAGAGCATCTGTGGCTGCCCCATCCCTGGAAGTGTCCAAGGCCAGATTGGATAGGGGACTTGGAGCACCCTGGGCTAGTGGAAGGTGTCCCTGCCCATGGCAGGGCGTGGAACTAATGATCTTTAAGGTCCCTTCCAACCCAGGCCTGTGGTTCTGTGGTGTGAGGAGCAGAGAAGGCTTTGAGCTGGGCAAGCCCTGCTCAGCCATGACAAACCATCCCTGAGTTATCTCTGCTCTGAACTTTGTGTTCCCAGCACAAATCCCAGCCCAGCCACTGTGCAGAACATTAACTCCGTCCCAGCCAAACCCACGCCGAGCGGGGATCAATCGTGCCCGCAGGTGCACTGCAGGGTTTGAGCTCATTCACACTCCAGAGGGGCAGTGAGATGGTCCAGTCATCTTTGAAAGCTCATGGTGATCAGGGAGCTTCCTGATGGCTGGAGAAAGGTGAATTCCATACCTCTTTCTGCTGGAAGGAGGCTGCTCGGCTTTCCCTTGCTTCTTGGAAATATTACGGAGCAAAACCTCCCAGAAACCATTTTCAAAGCTTCTTTCAAGGTTTTTTTCCCCAAGAAATCATTTCCTGGAGGGGCAAGAAGGTGATTTGGAGTAGCCAAGGGTGAATTGGGCCTGATTGCCTTCTGGGAAAGCTGGGAATGTGGGCAGGGAGAACACGTTGTCCGTGTTACCTTTGACACAGTGTCCTGGAGCACCTTTGTGGCCCCGTCAGGGACACGGGGTCTGATAAGGGAGTGGAAAATTGGCCGGACTTCCCCGTTGGAAGCGGTGGGGAGCAGTGCTGCAAAGTCCAGCTGGCTCTGGATGTGTCCCTCAGACACCTCTGGGTGTCCCTCAGAGGTCCATGCTGGATCCATGACTCCAGGAAGGGCATGGATCGTGAAAAATCAATATATTAACATTAAAATACACGTTAGTGATTTATAAAACAGTGTTATGTTTGTCCAGTTGTACAAATCTCAAGATGAAAGTCACACCTTGCACAGTAAAACCAGTTAAACCCAGCGACACCCCGAAAATCAGAAAGGGAATTAGGTGCTGTATGAAAATTTAACTCCATGTAGAGCTATGTAAAAATGGAAACAGACACCCCATGGCCATGGTGGGATGGAGCTCTGGGCAGGTTAAGGATTGTTAAATTTGGGGAGCAGGTTGATGTGCTGGAGGCAGGGCCGTGTCCAGAGTGACCTTGGGTGACAGGGGCTGGCACAGCCTCGGGAAGGTCAAAAAAGGCAAATGCCAAGTCTTGCCCAGGGTCACTCCAGCCTTGAGCCAGGCTGGGAATTGCAGTACCATGGGGGACAGGAATATTGGAAGTGGGTGTTGTTCCCCAGCAGGGTTGGTGCTCGTGCATTGGGATCTGTTTACCTTCCTTCCAAGAAATAAATTCCATCTCATCAGTGGAAAAGGCACCTGAGGTCTGCCCGTTCAGGGAGGCAGGAATTGATCTTTAAGGCTGGATTTTAACTTCCCGTGTGCAGGTTTTGTTTCAGAGGTAGATTGGGATTTTTGGGGGGGACTCAGCCCGTGTTCCTGCACGTCTTCCCTGGGACAGAGGTGGCAGTGAGATTTTTCAGGAGTGATTTTTGTCACTGGACAAAAGGAACCAAACCAGCTGTGGCAATTCCACCTTGATACCTAATGGTGGCTTTGGAGTTTTGTGGGGTTGCTCCCCTTTTTATTTTCCTTCTATTTTTTCTTCAACCTGAGCAGTTTTCATGTTTTTAATGGAAAATTCTGGAGTGAGTGTGTACTTTCATCTCAGTGAATCAGGATAGTGTTAGCTTGGACATGATTTCACTCTGAGCATTTGTGCCCCAAGTGTACAAGTTGTAAAGTCATAATTTTCCACTGGCATATGTTGTAACTGTCAGGAATTATCGTTGAGCTGCCTTCTGGGAAGCTAGGAATTTTTGGATATTTCAAAATTCCCCGATTCACCTCTTTGAGTGTTTAAATGTGACTCAGTCCACCAACCAGTAGCAACGTGTTTTTAGTATTTTACTAAGAATTTTTGATGGGGTGAATTCACTTTTAACCAAATTTTGAAATTGCCTTAATAACTCATGATAGTGAAAGAAGGGAAAATGGTTTATTCCTTTACCTTTTTGTTTGTTTTTTTTTTTCCATTCCTTTTCTCATTGTATCAGGGCTTTATGGATCTGCTCCCTGGCTCTGCATCACCTGACGTGGCTTTCACTTGCTGACAGTTCATAAAGCAAAGAGAAAATGCTGTTTTGATTATGAAACGAAGAGAAAATGCTGTTTTGATTCAGTAGCCTCTATGAAAAGGATTTTAAAAAGCCTTTTGGGGAGTCACCATCCCCGTGCAGTGTGTGAATATTAATTTTCCCCTGCTCCTTTCATCACCTCCCAGGCACTGAAAGGGTCAACTCTGCTGCTCCCAGTTGTGCTGAGCTGGGAAATCCAGGCTTTGTAAAGCTGAGCACGTTGTTTTAGCTGTGCTTTTGTTAGACAGGGCTTGGGGGCTCTCAGGTCAAGGTCAGAAAAAGGTGTGTTCCTTTAGTCCAACCTTCTTTTTGGACGTTTCAGACACTCATTTGTACTTTTTCTGGTGCTTTTCGTGGTCGTGGAAATGGGAAGGATTTTCAAATGGCATTAAAATTTGCCAAACAATTGATCTGAAAGTTCATAACCAAAGAAATGTATTAACCCCAACTGCTCGTGCTGGGTGAGTTGGACCAATTTGCCAGTTAATCCCTTGGTTTTTTGGACCTTTATCATGACCTTGTTCCAAATGTGATTCCAACCTTGTCGAATTTCTCGGCTTTAAATGGAAATACATTCACTGATGCAAATTTAACCCCTTCTTTTATTCAAGAGCCCTGGCCAGGGGGTGTCTGTTTCCATTTTTACATAGCTCTACATGGAGTTAAATTTTCATACAGCACCTAATTCCCTTTCTGATTTTCGGGGTGTCGCTGGGTTTAACTGGTTTTACTGTGCAAGGTGTGACTTTCATCTTGAGATTTGTACAACTGGACAAATATAACACTGTTTTATAAATGACTAATGTATATTTTAATGTTAATATATTGATTTTTCACAAAGGATGGCCAGCCCAAGACATTCAAACACTAGTTTCTCCTGTTTCTCTGTTGGAAAACTCCTTGAAGTCTCATTGTCCACTGACCTGACTCCTCCTTCACATTGTTATGCTGATTTACAAGGAAAATAGAAAAAGATCCCTCAATATTTCAGAGCACCTGTTGTATTAAATTGACCTGGGTGATTTAAATACAGTCTTAAAAACTTACCAGTAACAGTTAGAGAACATTTCATTGCCTTATAAACCCAATTGTTTCATGAGATGAATAGATTTGAAATTCCATCTTGAATGACAGTAAAGAACATCCCAGCTTTGCACGATAAATCAAGATATACACACATGGAATTTGCTCCCCGATGCACTTATTAGTCAGCCTTTTCTTTTCCCCTGCTCAAAAGAGTTTTCTCCTGGGAAATTTGGCTACTCCAGGCTGTGATTTTTGTCCCGTTTTGTGATATATTTATAGTTGTTGTAGAAGGATTCCTGGATAAACTGTCCCTAGGATAAAACCAGCTTTGTATTCCCTGCACTTAACCATTTTGTTCATTCATCACAACACAGATCCAACACAAATTTAGGTATACTGTAAATTGAATTATGTGCTGTCTTGCCCACTTTTTCTGCAAACCCCCTACTTAAAAAACAAAAATTTAAAATGTGACATATTTCTGATTGAAGGAGGTGCTGCTGTACAATCCATGCTCTTCGTGCCGGAGCTTGTGGTCGATCCGAATCCCAAGATTTCAGGCAGTTGTGGGAGTAAATCTGATTCTGATTTTGTTTTAGTTCCCTGGTGTAAAACTTTTCCTGGAGAAGGTTTTTAGGGATATCTCAGGCTTCCAGCATTGTTATGCCATCAGTTTAAGTGAAATTTGGTTCAGAGGTGGGGGAAGACCTCAGGTAAAATAAATGTTCCGTATCCAGGTTGGGTGTAAACTGAATATCCTGAAAATTTACCTCTGATTCCACGTTTTCCATTGCAGTTACCTGGGAACTGGAGAAGAAAGAGTTCCCAGATTTAGGTTCCAAAGACAGCAGCTTGTTTTCTTTCACCTTTTCAACACTGATGGCCCATTTCAGTTGTTCCTTGTAGTTATTTGTGTAGTTCTTTATCATTTTGCTCAAAAACCAAATTCTTTTAAAAGGATATTTTGGGTTCTGGGTGTTTCCTAAGCTGGGCTTTGGAACAGGAGATCCTAAAAGAAACTGTTTTATAATATTAGGTGGAATACTTGGAATACTTTACAAAATAGTAATTTTTATTCCTTGGAGCAGGAATGTGGCCAGATCTTCTGGGAAGAATTTTAAACAATCACGATGCTTTTAGATTTTTGTTTCACATCCTGTTGGGAAAAGTGAGCCTGTAACACCCATCAGAATGTGGATATTCCTCATGGTGAGATGGAGGAGAAAGAACCTGTCCAGAATTCCTTATTAGAGGATGTTCCTGAGGATTTTTATTTTTATTTAATTGATGTACCACCAGAATTACTGTGTAACTAATTTAAATATAATTAGATTTTCCTTTTGCTCACGGCATAGCCTGAAGCTTGGTAGTTTCTTGTGTAGGTTGGAGAAAATAATTGAAGGAAATTGAATTTGTGGTGGGTTGGTTTAGGTATTAATGGATTTATTTTTTTTCCCCCCTCTTTCAGAGCCTTCAGTCAGAAAAGAGCTGCAATCGAGAAGGAATATGCACAGGTAGGTTCTGGAAGCATTTTAATGGTTGTGTTGTTTTTCTGTTGGGGTAATTTGTTCATCAGCAAATTTCCACAGTGTTTTAATTTATTTTTTCCATAAGTTGGAAACTTAGGAACTCCAATATTGCAGTTCCTAATCAGATTGGTCTCTGCAGGGCTTGGGCCCATTCTGGGGTTCCATGGACAGTTTGACTCAAAATTCTTGGGCCCAGAAGACATTTTTAACATTTTTTTTCCCCAGTTGTTACAAAGTCAGTCAACTCTTGGTGATGTTTTCTCAGAATTCAGTGTGAAACCTGAGTAAAAAAGTAAAATCAGGTCAATTAGAGGGAGAGGAAATGTGTTCTGGCACACTGGCTCCAAAATAAATTTACATTCACATTCCTCAGTAGGAGCAGCTTCTCATTCAGCTGAAATAAAAGCAGATTTGGCCTCCTGCTCGTGATAGGGAGTGGAATGAATTTTGATTTGTTGGGGAGAAAAGAGGCAGGATTGATTTTTTTTTTTCCTCTCTGGTTCCAAAATTAAAAAGCATCTAATAAGGGGCAACCGCCTGTTTAATTTACAGGAAAGGCTCTTGGAGCTGAAGATTAAAAAGACATTAATTTATTTTCGAATAGATTAAAGGTGGAATAAAATCTGAGCTGGGGGAGCTCAATATCCGATAAATACAACTGGAGATGTGCCTGATGGTGGAATTGGTGTTGGGGCAGTGACAGGAGGGAAATGGGGGAGCACAGCCTGGCACTGGGCTGGGTCTAAGGGGAGTTTTAGGATGTTAAAAATCCTTTTAGTGCTGCATCACCCACAAAATAACAGAGCAAACGTGTTCCGGGGGCCGGATTTTCCGGCAGGAAAAGAGGATTTCTGTGTCTGCCACGGGCAGGTTTTTAGGGCTGATTTTTCTGCCCCAAACTTGGCTGAAAATGCTTTGTAAATCCAAGTAAATTTGTGCTGAATTAAACCCACTCGCTGACGACGTTCTGTAAGTTATTGGCGCTCCGGTTTTTCTTTGGACACGAATTTACGTTGGAATATATCCATTCCATCGGCAGGTGAACTTGATTTGATGAAATACAGGGACTTTTCAGTGACAGGATCAATACCTGCCTCCTGAAACCGGGCTCCAAAGCAGGTATTGGGTGTTCTTTGTAGTGATGGAGAGAATTTAAATTCACTTTTAATTCACGTCTCAGTGAGACACCGGGAATGTCTTTTACATGCAGAGGCACAACAGTCACTGCATTTAGGGAATAGTCGTGATAAGTTGGAAAAATAATTATGTTCTCAGCTTTGGAAGGCTCAGGCTTAACAAGTGAGGCTTTCAGCTCCTTGGATTTAAACCCCCCCCACCCCCCAGCTTTCCAGCAATGCAGCTGCATCGTTTGAGAGCCACTGAATGGCTGCTGGGATGAATGAAGGCTTGTGGGATCGCTTCCTTGGATTGCTGAGGAGCTCCAGGACAATGTGGGATGGTTCTTCCAGGGCCTCTAAAAGGATTTTTCCGTTCTGGAGGTGGTGGTAATAAAACTGCCCGTGAAGCCTTTTTTTTGGGGTGACAAGTTGGGCTCAAAAGAAGTGGGAAGTCGCTTTTGTCGATAATGGGGTATTCCTTTAAAACCAGCGATAAAGGGAGCTGGAAATTCTCAGCCAAACCTTTTCACAGATTCTAGCCAAATGCCTTTAGGAATTTAGAATATTCTTGGTTTTGGCAGGTTAAAAGGAGTGGAAGGGGCAGACAGGGAAAATAAGTTTCCCAGAACTGCAAGCTTTGCTGTTTTTTCCAACAAAATTGTGTCTTGGTGCCCTGCACGTGGGTGCCAAGTTCCCAAACACAGAGGGCTTTTGTTGGGAGCAGGAGAACCTGTCCAAAGGCAAGGGAAACACCAGGTCAGTGTTTAGAACTTCCCCCTAATTACATGGGAAGTGCTGCGAATGGATGGGAGGAATTACAGGACCTGTGTTTAAATTTCCCTGTGTCTTGTTTGGTCGAGGAGTTCCTTTTACAGAGTGGTTTTCACCTTGTTGTACCTGTTGCCACCCAAGTTTCTGTTGCTTATTGTCTGTCCCCAGTGGGATCTTTCCTGGATTTTTGAGGCTGGAATAAATGGGAGGAGTATCCAGCGTATCCCTGGGCCTGCAGCTCTGCACTTTTCTGGATCAGTTGGGCTTGGCTCTTCCACTTGTATTTTCAGTGCTGCATTATTTAATACACAATTAAAGGCTCACCTTAATACTCCCAACCAAGAGCTCTCCTTTCCCACTAACAACATGCCTGGTAATAGCATTTAAATTGCAATTTTATATTGTTATTACGAGCTGTTCTCCGTGATTAATGAGCTGGAATCAGAGGCTGAGAATCCTTGTTTGGGTGAAAGAACAGCTTATTGAAGGTGTGCTTTTGCTGCTACCTACCAAAAAAACTGGTTTACCCAGCGTGTTAATAAGGAAAATGTTGGGGGATTTTTTTTTTGAGATCATAATTCCATCTGCAATGTACATATTATTATTTTATATTTTTTATTGAAGAGACCAGTTTTTCCTCTTGGTGTTGAGTGCTGGGAACACACAGATGACCTTCCTTGTCATCTTTGCTTGATGTTTCATTACCATTGTTTCGGAGTAAAACGTGATTCCAGGCAATCAACCCCTTGGAATTTACAAATAACCTCCTCATTTCCCTGCATGTTAATGAGTTTTTAACTGTAGAACTTCAACTAAAAGCATTGACAGTGTGGAAAAAAGGTGTGAAAGTCCATTCCATGAGCTGCTGCCTTTGAAATGAGGCTCGTGTAGAAGTTTCTGTTTGGGTTTTTTGAAAAAGGCAATAATTATTAGGATTTTTTTTTCCTCCTCTCTGTGTTTTCTGGAGGTTAAATTAGCACTGAGGAGATGTGGGTGCTCAGGAAAAGCAATTATCTTATCTGGGATCAGAGAGAGTGGCCTCGGTGTTGATTGCTGTGGCAGTGAGAAACTTAATACATTTAAAACGTTTTAAAATGGGGAGAAAAGAAAAGGGAGGGGAGTTTCCATCCCCCACATTCCCTGTGTGGGTGCTGGGACTGAAGTACAGTGATGGCAATGATCAGGAAGAGCCTGAAAATGAGATTAAAGTGATGGCAGAGGGTCAGAGCAGAGGGGGAACAAGGAGAAAGGTGGATTTAAACAGATGTAACGTGATCACCTTCACCCATTTGCCTCACCAGCCTTGAAAAACCCACTTATTTCCACCCATCGAAATCTGTACCTGGATATTTTCTATAAAATTGCAACATTCCTACAGCAGTTTTTGTGTCTAGATAACGTGTGTGTGTATACACTTCATCTATAAAGCACTTATTTCATAAATACATATAACATATAATTTATTTAATGGATCTAACCAACATTTATGGGCTGCAGTGCCCGAATATACTGGTTTTCTAGTGTTAAAAATCAAAAATAGAAGCTGATTATTTCTTTTACCCACACTCTGACAGGATGTTTCACTTCACATTCAGTGGCCTTTTTAGCAATTTTGCAGTGGATTAAAATTGTAAGGGTTAAAATAAGAGATTCCCCCCCCCAACCCCCGTGTCTTGTTCCCTGGTGCTGTGGCTCATTTTTCTTTCATTAATTGATTTGTCTTTATCCTGTGGAGACTGGAAAGGTGTTAATATTTCCCTAATTAGGGATTAGCGAAATTGGGGGAATTTTAGCCAAATATAAGTCTGTGACAGGACAGAGACCAGACTAAACTCTTGCAAATACACCGATTTATTGCTGCGTTAACCACGAGAGCAGGACGGGGGGCACTTGGAATAGGAACAGCTGGGAAACTTGGGAATGGTGCTGGAAGTAGAACCCTCAGCATGGAAAACAGTCCCCTGGGTGGATTCTGAAATCCCTTGTGGATGAAGAGCTGCAGCTTGGCAAACACAGCCTGGCAACGGTCTCGGAGGGGAAAAGGTGTCCAGGTGTGGTCCAGGTCTTCCCTCTGTGGAACCTCAGGAAAAATCCTTGAGGTGTCTGCCCTGAAAACCCAACAGGCAGCTTCTTAGTAGTTACTTCTATTAGGTTTTTTTATTTTCTTTTTATTTTTTCCCTATTTTTTCCTTTTTTCTGGTTTTTTTTTCCTCTTTCTCCCATTTTTTGAATTTTTTCCCGATTTTTCCTTTCTTTTTCCTATTTTTTTCAATTTTTCAATTTTACCTATTTTTTTTTTCCAGTGCCTAGAGGGGCTCCAGGAGAGCTGGACAGGGACTTGGGACAAGGGCCTGGAGGGACAGGATACAGGGAATGGCTTCCCACTGCCAGAGGGCAGGATTAGATGGGATATTGGGAAGCAGTTCTTCCCTGGGAGGGTGGGGAGGCCCTGGACTGGATTTCCCAGAGAAGCTGTGGCTGCCCCTGGATCCCTGGAGATGTCCCAGGCCAGGCTGGAGCAACCTGGGCTAGGGGAAGGTGTCCCTGCCCATGGCAGGGGGTGGAACTGGACAAGCTTTAAAGTCCCTTCCATCTCAAACCGTTCCGTGATTCTATGACTCAGTTTAGGATATTTCTTTTGGATAATTGCTGGTGTCCTCTCAATTATTGTTTTGGATTCACTGAGAGAGGAAAACCTGTGTTTCAACCTGAGTTACGAAGAAGTGTTTAATGAGTAACCACTGCAAGATTTTTTGTTCCTTGCCCTGTTCCTGAAAAATCTCATCTATTTGGTGTGGAATGTGTGGATGCCTGTGATTTCAGACACACCTGGAACCTGGACTGTTCTGTTAGTTTGCCTGAAATCTCAGCAGGATGGATTTTTCCGTGTTTTAGGAGAGGATCCATCCCCTTCCCGGTCCCTGCCTGACGTCAGATCATGCATATTGATGTCCTGGCTCTGTCCTTTGAGCCCTGATGGGGCATAATCACCACAACTCACTGGCTCCAGAAAGGAAACACCTGCCTGGTGCTACCTTTGGATTCTATTCCCCGTTCACAGCACCAGGATACCCATGAGGGGGGGAAGAAAATGAAGTGGAGGGCTCTGTAGCTATTCAGGCCATTCTTCCCAACAAAGCATGGAAATCAGTGGCCGTGAAGGCCACAAAGAGGGATCTGCTCCATCTCATAAACGGTTGGGAACACTATTGTGGATTTTACAATAACTTGTAGAGACAAGTTTGACAAATCAGGTGTTATAATGGGATTATTGGTACCATTCTGCACTTGTCACACTTCAAGCTCGTGGTGCACGTTCCCCTTTTTCCCCCCAAACAAGAAGCTCTTTAGAATTCTCAATATTAAATGTCCCCTTAACATTTAATATAATATACTTTCCGTGGAACAAAGGCTGGGGGTCCATGAGCGACATTCCCAACAATATTATCGTTGACCTTCTCTTTTTATGGAGATTTTGCATTCAGTCCTCCGTGTACTTTTTCATCTCCAAGAAACACATGGCAGCACTTAGAGCAAGGGGGGGGGAAAAAGTCAGGTATCTGATTTAGGTCTTGTCTCACTGGCTGCTCTGTTAAAAGAAAAATTAAAATGTCCTGTACTGCAATATTAAGTCCATTGAAAAAGAATTTTTAAAGGCAGCCTTTTAAAAATGCCAAGCTATCTGCTCCACTTTTTATGGAATTCTTTCGGTTAAAATAATATTTCCCTTAGAACAGAGGAGGACTGTCAGCTTCTATTTTCAGTGAAAACATCGAGTTCCTTATAAAGGGGTTGCTAAGCTTAGATTTATGCTGTTCCTACAAAGAAAGCCCTTCATGAAGAAACTCCATGTTTTGCTGAACTGATGCAAACCACTTTCTCTTAGGCTGCTTTTAGCCCTTATTTTTCTTTCCGATTACTGCGCTCCCAAGCATCCACTGCCTGGAATTCAGATCCTTGGAAGTGGTTCTGCCTTCAGATGAAAAGCTTTCTTCTTTGGAACTGCTCCTTTTTGCTTGGCCTTTCAGTTCCAGAGAAATCAGGATCTCTCAGCCTGTGGAGTTATCCAGGAGTTATCCCTGCTGTAGTTTGTGTGTGTGTGTTGGGAATTTTTTTGGACTATTTCAGCATTTCATCTCTTCTCTGACACATTGAATCCAAACAGCTGTCCTTCCCAAGAACTGCTTTTCTTCTCCCCGTGATTTAAGGGGGCAGGGAAGTCACAACTCAAGGCTTTAAAAATAAACCCAGTGGAAACTTGGAGTAGCTGAGTCATAACTCTGAGCCACCAATACCCTGCGGAGTCGTTTCCGCATCTTTTTGAGGTTCCTTTTTCATGTGTGTCTTTTCTTACGTCTTGTCCTGGGATATCCAAGAGGAAGACTTTTATTTCCTAGTTTTCCATCCCTCATATGCATCTCATATTCATCTCAGAGTTCTTTGGGTGGAAGAGATTCCTGGAGGTCACCTCTTCCAACCTCCTGGGCTAACTGGAGTTCAGTGAGGTTGGTGAGGTCCTCGTTCCTTTTAAGCTTGGAAAATCTTGGAGCGTGTTGATTCCCAAGCCACATCCCTTGGGAAGAATGTGTTTTCATTCTCATGGCTGTTTGACAGCCCAGGTCCTGCCTGAACCACCTCCTTGGCTCTGCTTTCCCAGTTCCCTGGGAATGGCTATGCCTTGTTCTTCTCCTGCCCTTGCTTCCAGCTTTTGGGATGGCACCAGTTCCTTGGGAGTGAGGGAAATACATCTTGGTTGGCAAACGCCGCTGGAGATGGCTCTGGATGTGTGTTGGGTGCTGTTTGTTTGGGTTATTTTTAACTCCCCAGAGCTTTTAGGTAAGAAGGCAAATATTTGGCAGATGAGCATCACCTATCATCCCTTCCTCAGATTTTCTAGCAGGCCATAAACAACTCAAAATCCATGTCTCAACTTTCTTTTGCCTTCTGTTTGCACTTTCTCTAGATCTGCATTTTTTCTGGAGCCATTACTTCAAAAAAACTTTGTATTCCAGCATAACTCTGCTTCTTTACCTAATAAGAACCTTCTCTGTTACAACTGAAATTAGGGAAAAGCAGCAATCACTGCTTTGCCTGAGAATGGTACTGAGATGTAATTAAAAAGAAAACTATGGCTTAAAAAAATAATCCAGTAAAAAAGATGTGTAGGATTTCATTCTTTGCTTAGTTCGGTTGGTTAATTCAGCTGATTACATTTTCTGCAGTTCACGCAGTTCAACTGGTTTTCAAATGTTGGGCACACAGAGGGAATTTGTGAGAGTTTTTACTCCTTTCCTCTGCAGGACTTTTAAAAAAAAAATAAATGTGTGATTGCACCTTCTGCACAGTAACTACAGTGGTTGGGGTTATGTGTGACTCTGTATTTTAGGTAGTGACATTTCTGAGAAGTTATTCTTCCTTTTCACATTTCTCAGATCATGTTACCTTAATTTTACTATTGAAAAGGTCTCCACTCGTTAAATGTTTTTTAAAAAAAAAGGGTAAAGCTCGTTTTATTCACTGTTCAGTAATTAAAATTAAAATACATAATTCATGTGTACATCGTAAAAGTGCTTGACTGTAGTTTTGCAGGAGCAGCCTGTCATCCTTTCCATTCTAGATGGAATCCTTTTCCATTCTGATCCCAGGGATCCAGTTTTCATGCCTGACATTTGGGAATTTATTAGATGGATATAATGTAAACTGGGCAGAGCTTCTTGGCCGCTGAAGCTGTTTATCTTAGAGGATTATTTTAAAGGTTCAGTAGATGTGTTCTAGAAACTATACTCCCTTCTTCCTCTTTCCAACCTTGGAAGTTTTGCTCTCAGACCTGGATAAACCAGGATGTGTTGACAGCTCGAAGAAGAAAAACCCAACAGAGAATATTTTAAGTCGAATCTACCACAAATGATTATTCAGTGTCAGACCCTACACACACAAGTTGACTTGTTCACACAGATAAAGGCCTTTTACCAACTAGTCCTGCCTACATTCCCAAAAAAGGGAGGGAGAAAGGAAAGAAGGATGTGATCCAGCGAAGCAGGCAGCTCTGTCTATGGCTCACTCCTTCAGTAAATATAGGAGGAAATGGGCAGGATGTTTCTCGCACATTTTGGGGAAATAAGTCTTGTTCTTCTGCAGGCTCTGGAGCTGCAGATGTGCAGCAATATATAAGATTTCATTTAAAATCAAAGAGATTTTCCCATATGTAAAGGAAATGTTGCACAACACGAACAGAAAAGCAGTTTCACGTCAGCTTTTAGATGCTGGGAGGTTATTTCTGGTAGTCCACCAAATGACTGCCGTTGCCTCAAAGGTTTATTGTTATATTTTTTGGTCTGGGTGGCAGTGAAACCTCATCTCAGCTGGGTCATTCCCTTACACGTTGTTTTGGAAGGAATAACTAACAATATCTGAACAGTTTCGTGCTCTAGAGGAGGGAGAATGTTGTCCAGCTGGATTCTGGAAAGTAAAGCAATATATGGATATATCGACCTGTATCTAATCCATACGGATGATGGGCTCCACTTGTTTACTGAAATAAAAATTAAACCCCCCTGTGAAAGTGTTGCATCTTATTTCAGTGGTGTTTATTGATTGTATCAGCAACACCAGTGTACTTGAGGAAGTGGATAATCATTTTTCAGGTTTTTTCCATGAAAAATCAAATTAGGCCGTGCAATAAACTTTATACTGGGAGTTTTCTATAGATTTAACAATGAATGAACCTCTATTCTATTGAGGAAACATTTTAAAATGTGATTTGATGAGTAAATTAGTGACATTATAAACCGAAAATCCAATGTAAGTACAGTGCAGGAACAATTCATAATGTTAATTTGCATTTTAATGTAGAAATGTAAAACATTCTTTTCTGTCACCAAAATTGTGTTGAGATTTTCTAGTTATTCCTGCTATCCCTCTCTTACTTTTCAGTATTATTCTGTATTTTTTGCTGGGCAGAAACTGCTCTTGAGAGAGACTGCTGCTCATTTCCTGAGCAGTATGCTCAATACACTGATCTTTGCGGTTTAAAAGGTAGTTTGTCATCTTTTTAACAAGAATAAAAGCATATTTCATACTGCTTGCAAACAGAAACTAATTGAGTAGGAGGAAGCCTACAGATTTCTGAAAAAAAAAAAAACAACAAAAAAATCCCAGCACTGGTTTTCTTAGCTCTGATTGTGTCCAAATGTGGCTCAAAGCTTTTTTTTTTACCTTCACAAGTCATAAAGAGGTAATTTAAAAAAAAATAAAAATAGCAAGCGCTGGTCACATTTTTTTTTGAGATGTGAAATCTGTGAGCTCCTGAATTTATTCCTGTCCAGGCTGCCGAGTACATCTGTGTTTGCTTTTTGATTGTCTGTCCAAATAGGCCAGCTAAAAATTTGCATTTTTCCTATCACACGAGTTTTCTCGTATTTATAGCAGTGTCTTGAAAGATATTTTCTGTCTGGTGCTGGGTTTCTGGTTTTATTTTCTTGATAATTTATGGTTACTTAAAATAGAGCAAAGAATCTCTGTGAACACCCTCAAGTAAATGTGGGTTGGGGTGAGATTTGTGAGTGGGATTATTTTTTCTGCATGTTCATAAAAGTGTCTTCTGGATACAACAAATCTTCTCTACCTTTTTAAGAGAAGTCTACAAAATGACAACTGTTACCAGGTGTAATGATGCTAACATTTTTGAATTAGGTGAAAACTGAGGGGGGGGGGAAGTGAACTTTTGGGTCAACGCACCCATTTTTAGGCCTTTGGTTTTGAAATATGCACACAAAAATATCTGGTGAAAATTGAAGGGGGAAGAGTGAACTTCAGTGCTGTTGAGTCCATTTTTAGGCCTTTGGTTTTTGAAAAAACATGCTGTAAATATTCACATAAGAGTATCTGGTGAAACTTGAGGGGGCAATAATGAACTCAGGGGTTGATGAGCCCATTTTTAGACCTTCGGTTTTGAAAACATACTGTAAATAAATACATAACAATATTTGTTGAAACTTGAGGAGGGAAAAATGAACTTGGGGGTCAGTGTACGTACTTTTAGGCCCTTGGTTTTGAAAACGTGCCACAAATATTCTTATAACAATGTATGGTGAAAATAGAGGGGGGAAGCGAACTTTTGGGTCAGTGTCCTTGTTTTTAGGCCTTTGGTTTTGAAAGCATGCTGTAAATATGCACAGAAGAGTATTTGGTGGAAGTTGAGGGGGGAAAAGTGAACTTTGGGGTCAGTGTATATGTTTTTAGGCCTTTGGTTTTGAAAACATGCTGTAAATAAACACATAACAATATTTGGTGTAAATTGACAGGGAAGAATGAACTTTGGGGTCAGTGTACGTGCTTTTAGACCTTTGGTTTTGAAAACGTGCTACAAATATTCAAATAACAATACGTGGTGAAAATAGAGGGGGGGGGAGCAAACTTTGGGGTCAGTGTCCTTGTTTTTAGGCCTTTGGTTTTGCAAGTGTACTGTAAATAAATGCATAACAATATCTGGTGAAACTTGAGGGGGGAAAGTGAACTTTGGGGTTGATGGGCCCATTTGTAGGCCCTTGGTGTTGAAAACATGCTGTAAACATGCACATCAGAATATTTGGTGAAAATTGAGGGGGTAAAAGTGAACTTTTCAGGATTGATGAGCTCATTTGTAGACCTCTGGTCTTGAAAACCTGCTGTAAATCAACACAACAGTATTCAGTGAAAATGGAAAGGGGAAAAGGGAACTTTTGGGTCAATGTAGTTGTTTTTAGGCCTTTGGTTTTGAAAGCATGCTGTAAATGTGCACAGAAGAGTGTTTGGTGAAACTTGAGGGGGGAAAAGTGAAGTTTGGAGTCCGTGTATATGTTTGTAGGCCTTTGGTTTTGAAAACATGCTGTAAATATGCACATAAGAATATTTGGTGAAAACTGACAGGGGCAAGTGAATTTTGGGGCTGATGAGCCCATTCTTTGCTCTGTGTGAGTAAACTGAGCTCTTGATTCTTAAAAAAAAAAACCAACCCTCTTATTATATGTTTCTGCAAGTTCATATGACTTATCTACATCTTCTGTTTGGGTTTATCCCCCATGTGTCTCCTGCATTAAGAAATGAGGCGAAGAGCTTGGAAGGGAGAAATGTTGAGAATGACCTTCCGAATTCTTTTTCAGTTCCTAAAATTTGTGTTCTTTTTATAAGCCACGGAGCTGAAGTGAGGCTCGACTTCCAAGCTGAGAGATTAAACGTAGCTAAATTTGAGTTGCAGACTATAGCTAAAAATAAAATACTCTCTGCTTTGCAAAAGCGACTTTACACTGAACAGTGATATTTTCTCCCCGAAAACCATCTACACTAAGCAAGCTGTAAAATTCCACCAGCTCCAAGCCTCCCAGTGTTGTGTGTAACAGGAATAAACAGATTTACTCTTTCAGCCACTTTCTACTGTCGCGTTTGACAGAGTTTCTCCCTGATTATTCTCCCAGTTTATCCAGGCTCAGGAGCGTGAAATGTTCGCTGATTCATGGCAGGATTAGGAAATGCTGAGGAAGCACTGCTGGAATTTAGACCTGGTGTGAGCACGAGTGTGGCCTGATGGTATCAGCGTGTGTTCAGCACTGGGGGGTGCAGGAACAGGCCCTGCTGTTATTCTGGTTTTCTGATACATTCTGTGGATTTTTGGATGTTTTATGATCTTTCTGATAGTATTTAAAGTTTAAATTGCAAACGTTCAGCACTTTTAAAAAGCATTTTGCAGTAAAGACAGGAGAACATCTGAGCTGCTGGTTGTGTGTTGTCCCCAACCCTGTCATGTAATATTGCCTGGATTTCCTTTATTTGGAGATAGGATTGAAAACACAGCACCAGCTCTTCTTGGAGTATCACCTGTGTTGGTTCTCTTTATTTTTCTCGGATTTTTGCTGTTAAAATTCACTCTGCATTGCCAGTTTCAGGGGAAAATCATCACAAATTGCTTTGGCTGCTGCATTTGAGTCTTTTACGGGTGGTTTTGTGGGTTAGAAATCCCGCTGCACTCAGGTTATCAGAGAGGCAAATCATCACTTTCGATATGGTGTCAGGGGTTTAAAACCATGACTGGAGGCTACTGGAATGTTTTTCTACCATTTAAAAAAAAGAGCAACCCCAGCCTTGAAATTAAGAGAACTGGTGCATTCCCAGCCAGCCTTTGTTATCCAAGAAACACCTTCCACCGGTGTACTTGTACTGGATGTGTTTAATCAGCCCTCTTTGAGGGCTCCAGGAGATGCCCTTTAAATCAAAGATCCTCTTGTTCCTTGTTTTTGATATCAGGCTTCAGCACAGGAATTGACAGATTATCAAGGTGCTGTTATTTAGTATTTTAATACTAAATAATTATTGAGGTACTCTGGGAGAACTACCTCTTTCCTGAAGAAAGGAGTTTGGCTTGCCAAATTATAAACTAAAATAAATAGCATTTACACAGCATTAATAAGCTCCATTGATTTTCTGTCTCAACTTTTCCTCTGTTTTACTTCTCTGTGTTTTTAAAGCAAGCTGTACTTCCACTGTAAACACAACAGAAAAGCAGTTTTATATTAAATTCCTTTCCCTGCCTAAGTGGTCGATGGAGCTGGTAACCAAGTTACTAAAGAATCAAAAGCAGGGTGGCTTTTAATTAAATATAATATGGCAAGGTGCCCAGAAATTTCACTGCTGTGGGAGTCGGGAATGACAAACAAAATGAAGAGCTGCCACTGCTGCCTTTCAGAGTGTCTGCAAGATGTATTTGCTTGCATGTGCAGATAAACTCCTAAATACTAATAAAAATGAAACTACACAGAGCAGCTACAGTGCCAAGGTGACCTTGTGCCCGGGTTTTTCATAATCTGGGGATGAGCTGTGATCAAATTTCAGAGAAAGCAAAAGAATGGGATCCAAACTTTGATGAAGAAAAATCCTGCAGGGTTTTAGGGTGGTGTTGAAAGGTGAGAAGCAATTTAGTCCCATGAATTGCCCCTCCTTTAAATCATTTTTGTTATCATCCCTACTGGTGTGTGGGCTCATTAAATCGCTCATCTGATGCTGCTGAGGTGGTTTATGTGGGTATTTCGGTGGTGTCTTTGTTTTTCCAATTCTTGATTTTTCTAAAAGCTTTGCCATAGGCCATTCAGTTTTGGTCATCCCTGGCTTTTCTTGCCCATATGTTGAATATCTCAGGGAGGGAGTAAATGATTTCAGTGAATCCTCTTTTGCTGTATTTAAGTGTACAGGGTTCTGACTTCAGTCCTGCTGTGGGTAGATCTTCCCTGCCTTTAACCAGCACTGTATTGGCTTTTAATATCTAAATCTATCTTTGTCTCTCTTGTCCAAACAAATTAGGCTCTGATTTGGTGAAGAGTGAGATCTTGTCTTTCTCAGGGATCATTTTTTCACGTTTCACATACGTTTTCACTCATTTTTGCTGCTTTATTATTGCCAGAATGCCTTAGTTGTCAAAGTACTGACATCCCTTATAGAGCAACAGAAATGAGCTGAACAAAAACTTCCTTTCAATATTTAGGGTAATACTTGATACAGATTCCTGTGCTTTCCTTCTACACAAGTGTTTTTCTGTCCCATTTGTTAAACTCCTTGTTTGTGAAGCTCTGAAGCACCGAGCCCTTGTGTATAAACTCTGATTTTTAGTTCACTTCTCTCAATCTCTTGCCTATTTTGCCCTCAGTGATAGTGAATTCCTGCAGCTGCCAGGTCACACCATACTCTGGTTATCCTGGCTATTGGTGGTTTTATTTGTGTTGCTTCCAGGTAGGAAATCTGTTTCCTTCTGTGTTTGTCCAGCACTATGTAAATTTGCAACAATATCTAAATGTTTTCTGATGACCAGGCCCTGGGGAAGTTAATTAAGTCCCGTCAGAGCCGAGCTTGACGTCCTGTGTTCAAACCCACAGGTTTTCTATAAAGGAGTCAAAATGAAAAACCTGATAAAGGAAGGTTGGAGTGGAGAGATGAGACCAGACTGCAAATTTGGGCTAAAGAAAAGTTGTTCTTTTAAAATCTTTTATTTCTCGGTGCTGATTTCAATATGAATGCAGTTCACTTCGCTTCTGATTCTGTTTCAGATCTTTTAGAACCAGATTTTATTGGCTTTTCTCAGCAGAATTTTGGTGCATTTGCTTAAAACAAGACTTGGGAAAGCCCATCTGCATTCTGCAGGCTCTGTGTCAGCACTCGCTCGTTTTTGGCTCCAGGAATTGCAGTGAAAAGCATTTGCCTCTGCAAAAACTCAGATTTTTAGACACAGTGGGTAAAATACAGTCCTGAATGGAGTTAGTTTTATTTTTTTTCTAAGTGATCTGTTTAATTTTCCTGCTTGATCTCAGTTTTAAAGCTTTAGTCACATCTTTGTGTCTGGGATTAATTTGACTTGGCACAGTGCAGTGTCTCTGTCTCCCAGGAGCAGCTGATTATTTACAATGAATTTCTTTTCCCTCTTCTCCCTGGGACTTGTGGCAAAGATTTTTTTCTCTCCTCGACTATGAATAACAGGCAAAGAGCAAAAATATTTTAAGAATTAATAACTCAGTTACCTGTGACAGCTGGAAACTCAAACATGACTCACCTTGTAATGAGTCCAAAAATCTTTATTTACCAGGACACCTTTGGTTTGCAGGAGAAACCTTTGAATAATGAGTGGTGGCACCATCTCTGTAGCTGTACAGAAAATATTGGGCCTGCAGTGAAACAAGGAGTTGACAAACATATGTTAATTATATGCTAAATAATCATATGGGTTTTCTGTGCCAAAGAAGGGAAGCAGCAACTCATGTGATGTGATTTCTGGTCATGGTTATGGGAATTTTGGATAGGAAAAAAGGTCAGAAGACTGAGGGTTGGACTCTATTAAACCTGGATTTGTTCCCTCTTTAGGAAACATCATTGTCTCTGTCCACTTGTTTAAATTCTAAATGCTTTTTGGCCTTCTGTCAACATATTTTTTTGTATACCTGGAACAAAAGACCAACAATAATTAGTATATAAAATCTCCTTAACGGGAGACCAGAACTTTTAGTAAAATCCAATTATGTACAATCATATATTAAGCTGCTAGAGGTATTTTTATATGCCAAAATTAATACCATGACCTGCAGGGCATGCCTTAATTAAAATGGGAAATGTGTGTATTGTTTTAGCCATTTTACCTGATTATTTTCCTGAGCAAGTCTAGTTGTAGGATAATCCCCATCCTCCAAAGACTCAGTGAATTGCACCTGACAGTGGACAGGAGTTGGAACTCCAGAGGGAGTTTGCAGTAAATCAGGGTATGTTCCCGAGGCTGTCCAAGGCTTCCTCTCCCACAGAATTCCCTCCAGTGAGTGTTGGCACCAGCAGGGCCCAGAGCAACCAAAAAAGTGTCAAGGATGAAGATCTACAACAAGCACAGATGAAAAGAGCCAGATACAGGAAAGCAAACAAAGGAGTTGGGGGGTGGAATTTTGTCCGAAGTGAATGGTGAAGAGCTGTGGAACAGCATAAAAAATGAGATTATAGGAATGGCTGATCAAGTTTTGGCTTACGAGGCCAAGACAAAGGAGTGGAGGTGGGTGAAGAATGATGAGCTGCTGAGCTGGAAAGGGTTGGAACTTGCAGGGGGGGGGGAAGGAAAAAAAGAGATTCAAGAGATGGCCCAGATAGTTGGTGTTGAAAATGAAAATACAGAAATGCCTGGGTGGGACGAGAACGCTCAGAGTGTGTGTGGGGAGAAACAGGGGATCAGTTGTATCCCAAGGTGAGGGAAGTGTGAAGTGGAGCTCTGGAATCCAAGCTGTCGGTGCTGAAAGACGAGTGATAATTGAGAACAAGCAAACCCACAAAAGAGGGAGTTGAAAGATATTTGGATCTACAGAATGCCCAGAAGCCAACAGGCTGATCCCAGAGGAGCTTTCTGCAGGAAAGAGGGAGAGAGGACGGTGGAATTGCTGGAAATGCAGAGTTAAAAGGAAGGACAGGAATTCTGGGTGTCAAAGTAATTCCAGCCAGACAGGAGGTGTGATAAGGGCTGTGTACATGTGATGAACACGTGAGCAAGAGCCTGCACTCCACATGGAATTTATAAATTCTGTGGAAGGAGGAAAAATACCAATAATATGGAAGGAGGATTTGATTAAAATCCGCTTGAAACTGCCCAAGGGATTCTTTTGAGTGGAAGTTCAGGGCGAAGGCTTTCAGTTGTCAGGATCTCAGGGGAGAGGAGGTGGTGATCAGAACTGGAACCAGACTTCCAGCACCTGGGAAGGCAAAGCATGTGGCCTTTGGAAACCCAGCTCAAGGCTTAGGTGGTGTTGAGGCAAAGCATAAAGAAGCAGAAATGAATAAGTTCTGAAAAGCTATACTTTGAAAAGTAACCAGAATTAAAAGCTGCTTCCGATAGAAATTTTTATCTTTACTAGTTCAGATTCTAGGGCTGGAATAGGGAGAAAACCTGGGAAACGGAGGAAGTTTTGGTCTTTAAATTAAAAAATACAGATTATCCTGAACACTGCTCTTCTAAGTTATCCTCACAGACTTTGAGGCTTCCTCTAGCTCTGATTGCCATGTCTTTTTTGGGGGAAAGAAGGAAGATTTTTATTTTTCAGTTGGCTCATGTTCATTTGCCTGTTCATTCCCAGTCTTTTTTGAATCCTGGGGTTCAGTGGGACAGCAGCAGGAGAGATGAATTATCTACGTGAGCACTTAGGTGGAAAACTGATATTTGGGTGAGGTGAGAAGCTTTTGATGTGGAAATGGGATGGGTTTTGAAGAGCTGTGCTTGAAGTGTAAGAAACATTCCAGTAGTTTTTAAGAATAAGATTGAAATCCCTTTATTATTTTGTTAATGTTGTGTCTTTTAGTAAAATCTCTTTAAATTAATAATCACTGGAGGACTGAAGTGGAGCAAATCCATTGACTTAGATTTCATGTTGGTTTTTGTTTTTTTTTTTTAATTACTCTGTGGCCAAGATATAGGATTGGGAAAAAAATCTAGGCAAAATCCATCTCCTCCTGTCCGAGCATCCCATCCCATCCCTTTCCAGCGCTGTATCCCAGCTGAGAGTTGCCGTCTTTCAGCCGCTTTGTCCCTGGAGGGAGGAATACGAGGGAAAAGGCAGGTCGAAGAATCCCTTTCCCGGGCTCTGACCCCCGGGATATCCGCGCTCCCGCCTGGAAACCGCGGCACCTTCCCGATCATCCCGGCCGCTTCCCAGCCTGGCCAGGGAATGTGTCGCTATCTCCCGTTCACATTCCCTCCCTTCTTTCTCTCTTGGGTTTGTTTTCCACATGAGTGGGAAACAATTGCTTCTTCCACATGGAGCCCTTCTCCCCATTCCTGGGAAAATAGCAGGGAATGGGGAGCATTTGCATAATCGTCTTTAGGGCTATTGTGGGCGGGCTTTGGATGCCGGCACGGAGCTGCAGACTGGCCACCTGTCCAGAACAAATGAACTTAGCTTTTGTATCGCGTTATCTGCTTTGCCACAGGGTTATTTTCGTGTCATGAATAACTCGATTAAAATATTATAAACCCCCATCGTTCAGCAAATGTTTGAAACCCCCCCCTTCAACATCCCACCCCGGCTCAGGGGGGGAGAGAATTTCCTCTTTCTGCGCTGGCCCAACTATATTTTCAGGCTGCCTCTGCCGTAGTTTTATAACTGCCTTTGTGAAATTATCCTCATGAATATGAATTAGGGGTGTGGGAAGGGGAGGGGGGGGGGAAACCCATCCCCAAACCTCCAAATGATTTGCATTCATCCTCGGATAAATGATAAATTAAGTGCTGGCTAATGTTTTCTAATGGTCCATTTCACCTACGGCAAACAATTTGGGGAACAATTGGGTTCGGGGAGGGGGGGGAAGGATGCTGAGGACACCACCCCTGCCAGGCCTTCAGCCCCACTATTAAACTGCTTCACCATTCCCAGATTTGACTACTGCGAGTCTCGCTTTTAATTCTTCATCCCTTGTACCCCCGGGACTGAAGGTGCAGTAAAAAGCTCGCTTGAATTTCTGCTTTTAAAGAGGATATGTGTTTTTTTCGTGTAGGTTTGGGGCTTTTGGTAGCCAGAGTGTGGGAAGGACAAACTCCCAGTGCCACGTTTTTATTGCACGCCAACCTTTGCCCCGAGAGCGTCTCCGTGTGCCAAGGCTGAGTTTTGATTGTGAGAAAGCAAAACAAACCCTTCCAGAGGGTGGAGTGGGGTTTTTTTTTGGCCATAAATAACACCTAAGATAGGTTTCCATATTACCCATTTTACTTTCATACTTGGATCCTTTACTGCCAGGATCTTTTGCCCGTGTTAAAAAACAACGTGGCCAAATTTTGGCCGAGTAAATTGTGAATCAGAGGGACGTGGTTTTATTCTTCCCTGCGTTTTTCTTTCCAGGAGCAATTAAAAGTAAGAGGTTCGTTAAACTTTAGAACATTATTGTTTTAACTGGTTTCTGAGCCCTCAGTGCTCAGCAGTTCCTTGGAATTCCTGATTTGCTGGTTGGTGGCAGTTGATGAAAGGACGGGAGTTTCATTTTCCTACCTTGTTTGGCTTCTCTCTCGTTCCTGGTGTACATATCCCATGGACTGAATGGATCCAGAGCTGCTCCCGTATTTCCCTCAGTCAGCAATCCCTTGGGAATGCTCCTGATGAACGTTGTATGTTACTATTTATGGGTGGACTTAGGTGTCCAGAGCATCAGCTCTGCAGGTGTTGGAATTATTGTGGAATTTGCTCTGGAAACTGCATGGAAGGACTGCTTGATCCGTCCCTCAGGTTTAAAACAAGCCCTGAAGATCTGCTGTGGATCTTTTGCCGAGGGAGAACATTAAAATCAGGCAGTTTGCTGGAATGAAAAGGAATTTCATTACAGTGAGAGATGGTTGGCAGGGAAGAGTAAATATTGAACATCTGTAAATTAAATTTAGAGCCAAGACTTCCTACTTCAGCAGTTTAAAATTTGCACAGAGTGGGAGCGGATGATTCGTTTCTGCATTTGATAACATGATAATGGTGTTACTTACCCAGTTTAAAAAAGAGTGATTTTATTTGATTTGCAACCCCTGCAGTAGTTTGTAAACACTGAGCCATCAAAGATGTGTTTTCTCTGCCTCAACTGTGTTTAAAAACCAACAAATTAGTGAACAGGAAAATCTGGGTTTGCTGATGAAGTGCACATGTTTTTTTAATCTCGTGCTGGTTTTTTCCTTTTTTTCCCCTCTCTCTTCTCCCATAATAACTGGGAATTGATTTCCCGTTTTACACTTTCTCTCTCTGAGGGAAGAGTTCCCTAAATGCCATCCCAAGTCTCTGATTTACAGGAGCAGTTCTGCAGCTCTGCCTTCACTCTGTGCAATCCCATTCCTTTCTCCATCCTTTCTGGCTGGGGTTTCCTAGGTTTTCCGGCTGTCAGCTTGCTGCTGGAGCTGCGAGGTTTAGGATGTTGTGTGGGGCTGGGAATCTCCCTCTTTGTTTTCCCGTTCGGAGCCTGACCTCTGGTACCTCGCTGGAACAGTAGAGAGGACTCGGCTGAATAATGGGCTGTGCTCAAAGTGCATCCAGCTGGAATTGCGTCCCGGGCTGGGGGCAGGGAGGGCTGGAATCTTTGGATGCCATCATGAAGCAATTAGACAAGCTACTTAATAATTTATAGCTCGCTGTCTTAAGGGTTGGGAGCGTTTGGGCTGAGGAGGGTTTTGTTTAACCTTTCAGGGCTCGCTCTGAATATCGAGGTTAGAAATGATTTTCCTTTGAAGGGAATCCAGGAGCAGATGACTTTGTCATCTATTAATTAATGCTTTGTCTTGCTACCTAAATAGAAGAGTTTGCTCAGATCTCTCTGAGCTTCAGGACAGAAAAGCCTTTGGGAAGCAGGAAACAAACAGGAATTTTTTTCTTGCAAATCTTGTCATTGTTCAATTCTTTTTGGTTGAATTTCCTTGTAACTTGGTGACTTTTTATTATTTATTATTTCTTCTTTATTATTCATTATTAGATTTATCATTTGACTTATTAAATTTATTTATTCTTATATTTATTAAATTTATTTATTCTTAGCTTTATTGTTAAAGTTATTATTATACTTATTATTAAATTTATTTAGTGTTATCGTTATTATGAGATATATAATTAAATTTATTCAATTTGTTATTAAATTTATCATAGAATTGTACTTATAGAATATTCGCTTCTACGATTTTATGTATACAATTCATAATGGAATTTTTCATTAAATATAATACTTAATATAATACAGCATTTAAAATAACTAATATTTAATGGGAAAATGTAAATATATGTATCTAAATATATATTTAGATTTATCTGTTTATATGTGTGTAAATATATATATATATATACACACACAGAAACTGTGAGGCATTTTGATGACCACATTTAATAACTGTTTCTTTGGCTTATCTCAGTTATTACCAGGCTGTTATTCAAGATTTAGCCCCTGATTTGCTTTTGTATTGCTTTGAATTTGGTTCTGAAGAGCTGCACAGTTCCCAGAATTACAGTGTGGATTCATTTTTCCCTCCTTTATTCTTTATTCCCTTTTTGCCATCAAACTCATCTCTTTTTCCAAGGACTCCTCCCTTTGGGGGAGCTTCATTGCACAGTCTCTTGCAACAAAAAATGTTAAATTTAATTGTTTTTTTCCTAAAAGCTTCCAACCTTCATGCTTAAATTCTCCCAGAGCTCCTTACTCACACTTTGCTTAATAGAACTCTTTGGATAATACTATTTCTGCTTTGAAATCTTCCATTTGTGGTCGTTTCAGACATCTCTGATTTATTTTACCAATAAATGAATAACCTTTGGCCTCAGGAGCTTGTCTTGTAACTAATAGTTTGTACACAAATAAAAATATTAACTTTGCTTTTTTAAGAAGAAGAACCTGAAGAGATTCCATCCAAACAATCATAGTTTGTAGGATTTCAGTCTTGTGGGGTTTTTTTCTCCTGTTTTTTTTGACTTGACCCGGAAGCAAACTCAGGAATTGGGAAGCGTGTGGTCTGTTTGCTTTTAACTGGGCATTTCCTCACTTTCCTGAGTTTGTGGCAGAACATTAAAAGCCCTTCTATCTAAATATCAGAAGAAAACAGGAGGACACTGCATATCTCTGATGAAAAATTAGCCCACGAGCCATTGAGAAAGCAGAGAAAATTCCCGAATGCACCGACCCCAAAAGCTCACAGAGGGTTTTGTCACTTCTCCTGCCTTTGGAATCCCCCAAAGGCAGGAACTCTGCGCCTCTCCATGGCTTAATTTTAGTTTTAACTCAGGACAGAGCTCAACACAGACTTCACAAGGGCTTCTCAGGTTCTGCCACCAGCTGAGGAAAGGCAGAAGATGCCCAGTTAGGAGGACATGGACCATATGCTTCCCAATCCGGAGCTGCCAACCCAACTCCTTCCCTGTTGTGTCCCTGACTCAGAGAGCAGATGGTTCCTTTCCCCCAGCACTGGGCACTTGCTTCTCTCTCTTCTTCTGCTTGTCTGATTATACCAAATCCATGAGTTTTTATATAAATATATATATATATGTGTGTATATATAGCTCCTGTGGGTGGACCTATACTTAGCAAAACTTGAGCCTAAATAAATCCATATTTTAAGCACCCAAAGACAATCTTTTTTTCTTTTCCTTCTCCTCTGGCTGCTTTTCACCACTCGATTTTCTGTACCACTTCTTCTGAGCAGAGATTACCTTGCTGATTTTTTTTGGTTTTGTTTTTTTTTTTTCTGAGCTGTTCCTTTTAAATTCTTTCTTAAATGAACAGGAAGGAAATTTTTTCCTCTTTTTTTTTTTTTTCATATGAACAAAGTCCAACTGAGTTGCACTCGGATGTTCTTGGCAGCTGTTTATAGAGTTGGCTTGTCTTATAACTTCAGAGAAAAATTGCTTTCTAATAGACTGTTTTTCCCTGCTTTGGCACCTGTGTCCTGGGTTGTGGAAGGGCTTTTTGGCTCCAGATGTTTGAACGTGAACACAACCTTTACCATCTCAGCAGGATTACTGCCAGCTCTTCCTGTGTAAAACAGAGATTTCTTTTTAAAAAATAATACCTTGAAACAGCAAATTTACCCCATAAAACAGCAGTAAAGAGACTTTAAGATTAGTAATATTTTACTTAAAATTCGGTATCATTTGTATGTCTGTGTTTTCTTATATTTTGTCTCTGCTGCTGTTTGATTTATAAAGGGCAGAACAAAACCACGGTAAAGCCCTGGAAATACTTTTAAAGAGCAGCTGCAGGAATGTGGATGTCATCCCAAAAGGTTTTTCCTATAGGATATAGGAGGGCAGATGTTCAGGAATGTGTTTTGCATGAGGGAATGTTGTTGTGAAATTCCATTCTGCTCCCACTCAGGGTTCATTTGAAGTCTCGGGAAGGTGGGAAGTTTTATAGGGGAAAACGAGGGAATTATAAAAGCAGTGATCCCTAAAAAACACTGCTGCTTTGGAAAGCTGGGTGTGAGCTTTGGGGCCACCTTTCTTGTGGAATGCTGGGATCAGTGATCCCCTTGAGACCTGGTTTAATTATTTACAGCAGTTCTGGTGTGGAACGTTCACCTGGGAGCTTCTCACGTCAAAATTTTGTGGCTCCACAGAAAGTGGGCATTGTTTACTTGGGGGGAAAAAATACCCAAAGATTTTTAGGATTTTCAGGGACCTAAAATGGAGTTGTTTTAATGGCTCCACCAGGGCAGTGCCCATCCCCTGTGCTGGCACTGCTGAGGCACCTCCAGCCCTGGGAAATGTTTGGGCTCCTCACAAGAAGGACATGGAGGGGCTGGAGCGTGTCCAGGGAAGGGAAAGGAGCTGGGAAGGGGCTGCAGCAGCAGGAGCAGCTGAGGGAGCTGGGGGGGCTCAGCCTGGAGAAAAGGAGGCTCAGGGGGGACCCTCTGGCTCTGCAACCCCCTGACAGGAGGGGGGAGCTGGGGGGAAGTCGGGCTCTGCTCCCAGGGAACAAGGGACAGGAGGAGAGGGAACGGCCTCCAGCTGTGCCAGGGGAGGGTCAGGCTGGATATTGGGGAAAACTCCTTCGTGGAAAGGGTTGTCCAGCCCTGGCACAGCTGCCCAGGGCAGAGGTGGAGTCCCCGTCCCTGGAGGGATTTAAAATCCCTGTGGATGTGGCACTCGGGGACATGGGTCAGTGGTGGCCTTGGCAGTGCTGGGGGAGCAGTTGGACTCAATGATCTTAAAAGGTTTTTCCAGCCTAAATAATTCCGTACCAAGGGACAGGGGATGATGAGCACAGCCCCACTGCCCCTCCAGGCCAGCTGCTGCCGTGCCAGGAGAAGCTGCTGTCCCTCCTTGTCACCATCAGCACGGGAGGAGCAGCAAGCTGGGCCTGCTGAGCTTGATGTTTACATTCATCCCAGGAGGGCAAAACCCAATTTTGCATTTAGCCTTGGGAAATCTTGGCTCAGCTCTGTCATACTGGGGAAGGAACACTGACAATTCCAGGCAAACAGGTGATTTCTCATGCTTTGAACTCTGATGCTGCCTTGGCAGCGAGACTTGAACTGGAGTAGTAGAACATGGGCTGAAGATCCTTGGGAATGTCATTTTTCAGCTCAGCTCAGCAGGAAGATCAAAGACACTTCTGTTGCTGTTGAAAAATGGCAGAAATTTGAGCTGTCCCGAGTCGTCCGTGGTTGTTGCTCTGACTGATGCTTAATAAAGGCTGGAGTTTGGAGCTGTGGGAAGGAAACAATACTGGGAATTTATTCTTGGTGGGAATTTCTTCCAAAATCTCTTGCCTGTGTAGGTGGAAGGTGAGGTTTTGTTTCATTCTTAAAGGCCTGTGATTCTGGTTATCAGCTCACATCAACTTGATGATCAGCTGTCAAGAGACTGGAAAAAAACCTTTCCATGGCCACGTTTCTCCTGAAATTCTTGAGCTTACCAGTTGCTGCCATATTTCCCTGCAGGACACAACCCCACCAGTTTTTATGTGTATTACTCAAAAAAACACTTAAATGGGATTGCCCTTATCCAGAAACTTACTTTTTAAAAATTATTTATTCTTCTTTTTCTCCGCTGCTGGATGAGTTCATCAGTCCTTTTTCCTGCAGCAAGTTGCAAACCTGCAGAAGAAAAGTGTCTCTGGTGTCTACTGACCCCAAATTCTCATCTGGCTGATCAATCCAGCTGTTTTATTTAGGAAGTCTAAGCCTTTGTTTTTCCATAACTGGATCATGATACCAAAACTCCTTGGCTGGTGTTGCTTTTTCTTTCTGATTTCCAGGGAGCGCTTGGGTTGTTTGTTCAGCTGACAGTTGTCCAGCCAAGGTGAATCAGCTTCATTTGGCTTTTAGAAAATTGCAGTTCTTTAGGGCTCTTTGTCTTCTGGTGAGAACGTGTGAAATACTCCCCAAACCTAAATGGGCTCTGGCATCAAGGAAAAGTTTCTTGTGGAAAATGGCATTTAATAGGTTAAATTCCTCCTTGTGGGGTGGGGGGACCAGTGGCATTTGCACTGTGTGACTGCAGCATTTGGGAGTCTCTTTTCCATGCAAATATGTGTTTTCTGAGATATTAGAGGACAAGGTGCTCTGCTGATGAGTCCCAGACTACGTAAATTATAAATATAAAGCTGTAGAAACAGATTCTCTGTGCACAAGCTTTATTATCATCGTGTTCTGTTAGAAGGGTTAAGATTTCAACAGGGCTAAAAGTAGATTTTAGGGGTTAGTGTTGAGCAGAATTGACAAGAAATATTAATGTTTAAAATTATTTAATTAATAAATAGAGATTTCTGAACAGTGATAATGATTTGGTCGTGTAAACTTTACCAGACAGCCCAAATACCAGAACAGGCCCAGTTCATTCAAAAGATGGCATCGTGTTTTCAGGCAGATTTTCATGTTTTCCTCACAATTCAACTAATGCCAAAAACTGCCTTAATTGCCAGTTCCATATTCTGAAGATATCACGAGCTCTGGAACTAATTGCCAGATGCAGAATTAATTTTAGAACTGTGATAAACTTCAGAGCAGGAGCAGTCCCATTGTTATAAACTGATCAATGAATAGGAAGTGAAGCACAACCAATTTCTTAGTGATCTGCCAGCTGTTTTAGGGTGGAAAACCACCCAGCTTTGTGCTCCATAAAGCACCAGGGCTTTGGAATCATGTGAACCTTTAATTAAGAAGTTCCCACAGAATAGGAAATGCTGACCTGGAGGATGCTTCCAGGGAATGACACGGAGCAGCCTCATTGGTTTGGGAAAGCAAATTCAGAAGGGTGTTTTTCCAAATGCTGAATATTTAAAAAATGAACCCTCCTGAATGGCATTATTTCAAAAAAAAAAAACCCCTACACATGTTATGATTTATTAATATAAGTCAGTGCAAAGTCCCCCCAGTGAGGATGAGCAGTCCCAGGCTCTGGGCCTGAATTAGTGGGCTTAAATACAGTTTTAGTGTCTGAAACGAGACAGAGGGGTCACTTCTCAGGCCCAGTTTTAGTCAGACTTTCCTCTCTGCTCCTCTTTGAGCTCTTTTAACACTTCAGTGCTCTTTGAACCAGCTCAGGGTGATTTAAAGTAGAGCTGTTGAGGTTACACGGAGTGTACACAGAATCTTAATTTGTTACCTTAGACTCAACTAACCTGAGTTAAAGAGATGCCACGTCTATATTTCTGCATCCCAGCTCATCAGTAACTCCCAAATTGCGTATTCCTCGCTATTCCTGATTGCTCAGAAATCCTTTTGCCAAAGCCTGTGGAATTCACTGTGCCGCGAGTTCCCGAGGGACGGTTCACCTGTGGTGAGAGGGGCTTTCCCGAGGGAAAACAGGGGCTTTGGGGTGGCAAACAGGAGCTTTAGGGTGGCAAACAGGAGCTTTAGGGTGGAAACTTCATCTCTTGGGCCGGGATGGGATTATTTGTCTGCAGTTTTGTAGAAACTGCCCCAACCTTCCCAATCCAGGAGGAGCTGGGCGGCTTCGTGAGGCACTTTGGTGGCTGAGGTGCTGTTGCTGCTCTTGGTGGTGAAGCCTCTTGGCTTCGATTTGCTTCTGAATTTAGAGAAATAAGTCATGAAATCGCAGGGTCTTTGAGGTTGGAAAAGACTTCAGAGATCATCGAGTCCAGCCTGTGCCCCATCCCCACCTTGTCCACCAACCCAGAGCACTGAGTGCCACAGCCAGTCCTTCCTTGGACATCTCCAGGGATGGAGACTCCCCCACCTCCCTGGCCAACCCATTCCAATGTTTAACAACCCTTTCCATGAAGAAATTGTCCCTAATATGCAATCCAAACCTCCCTTTTGTTCTGTGTTTCACCAGAATTCACCAGAATTTGTGTTTTAGAACCTCGTGCTCAAGTGGAAGTAAAATTGGCCTGTGGAATTTTCCTTCACTGAACTTCCTCAGTTAACACCCTAATTTTGATATTAGATGTGTTTTTCAAGTTTTCTTAAAATCCCTTTTCCTGCAGGCTCTGTGGACCTGTAATTTTTAAGAACTTGTTTTTATTATGGTTTAATCTGGCTTTGTGGATGACTGATGCAGTACCTCATTTTAACATCACATTTTCGGATCATTTCCAGCCTGTCTTTTAAATTTACATTGTTCTCATATCTTTCTACACTTTCATGTAATTCTGTATGAAAATACATACATTTTGTAATGTCATATTTTAATCTGGCCCAGTCTGACCTATTTACTGCATTTTTAGCATCCCAGTGTTTTCATTTTTGTCCAGTTCTATTTCTTAATTTTTCTGGGCATCTGCATGAACTGAACATCTTTTCACTTCCCAGAAAATCACTTCAGGATTGACTCAACCATTAGATCACTTCAAAAGCCCTTTTGAACTCCTATTCTACACTAGTTTGAAAGCAGAAGTTTTGAATTTCAGGTTCCTTCACAAACCAGGCTTAAGAGTCAGGATAAGCCAGTGATGTGGCTTAACGAGTCTCCTCCAAAAAGGCTTTGGTTAGATTATAAATACGTCTTTTTTTCTCCTCTCTTTTTTTTTTTTTAATTTTTTTTTTGTGAGTAAAGAAAACATTTCCCTTTTTAGAAGGAAAAGAATAGCAGGTTGAAGCTGTGGAGGGCAGGAGAGCTGTGTTGATGGGTTATCAAATGAGTCATCAAATTTGGGAGGGTACAAAGCTACTTGAACCTTTTTGTGACTTCATTTAACAAGTGTCTTGTCTCAGAAAGTGGTTCCTGTGGTGGGGTAGAAAGTGCTTCGTGTGAAGGTCTTTGCCTGGTGCACTGAAAGGTTTATAAAGGTTTTTCTCTTCCAAATTGTTCCACAGAAAGGTTTTGCTCTTCCAAATTCTTCCCCAAGGCCAGTGGATTAGTTCACATGGATTTTTAATCCTTCCATAGAAAGATTTTTCTTTTCAAATTCTTTCACAGAAAGGTTTTTCTCTTCCAAATTTTTCCATGTCAAGGGTTTTTTTCTCTTCCAGATTCTTCCACAGAAAGGTTTTTCACTTCCAAATTGTTCCACAGACAGGTTTTTCTCTTCCAAATTCTTCCACAAGGCTGGTGGATTAGTTCACATGGATTTTTAATCCTTCCATAAAAAGTTTCTTCTCTTCCAAATTCTTTCACAGAATGGTTTTTCTCTTCCAAATTTTTCCATATCAAGGGTTTCCTCTTCCAGATTCTTCCACAGAAGGGTTTTTCTCTTGCAAATTCTTCCCCAAGGCCAGTGGATTAGTTCACGTGGATTTTTAATCCGTGGTGCACACTTTGCCTGTGAGATCCTGTCTTGATCCTCCCATTCTGTGCAGCAGTGGTTGGACAGTTCTCCAGCCAAGAGATGCTGTGGAAGGTGATATTTCTGCCCTGGTTTCCTCAGCCCCCCAAGGTGTGAATTCCAGGAAAGGTGGGATTTAATGCTACACAAAAGTGGGATGTGCTGGGTTCACTCAGCGAAACTCAACTCATGGGGACAGCTATGGGCCAAATGAGAATTTGAGAAGCTACACTTCTTTTTTTCTGCTCCTAATGGGTGAGAAGATGCTGGTGAGGAGGTGGTGGGTGTCTCCCACCTCCTCCTTGCCTGGCAGTGTTTGCTCAGAGAAGGTTTGTGCAGACAGTTAGTTTGAGACAGAGGAAGGATTTTGTTTCCTTTGTGGCCTTTGTTTCCCAGCAGGTCTGACTGGAGGGTCTGGTAGTTCCTCTTTGGAGTGTGAATGGCAGAGCTTCTTGTTTGCCACCACCTCCCCAGTGTGGGATTTGGGTGGTGTTTGGCACTGGGGAAGGTGCTGAAAAGCTTGACTTTAAATTAGGGCTCAAAATCAGACTTGGAAATTGAGAAAACTGGGGGTTTAGTCGTGACTTGGTTCTCCTCAGTCTTTTAATACCAGTTTTAGATGGTCTGTGCCTCAAAGCTTAGAGGAAAGGGATCTTTCCAAATGGTGTTTTGTACCTTCTGGCTTCCCAGAGAATGTCATGGAATGGTTTGGGTTGGAAGAAACCTTAAAACCCATCCAGTCCCACCCCCTGCCATGGGCAGGGACACCTCCCACTAGCCCAGGTTGCTCCAGCCTGGCCTTGGACACTTCCAGGGATGGGGCAGCCACAGCTTCTCTGGGCAACCTGTGCCAGTGTTTTACCACCTTCATCCTAAAAAACGTATTCAATCTAAATTGACCCTCTTTTAATTTAGTTGAACCTCATGAGTTGTGGTTTTAAACATGGAACTACTTGTATTTTGAAGGCTAAAACCAATCTTCAGCATTTTTCCACATTTCCCACTCAAAGACAGGGTGATTTTGCTCAGACTTCTTCCCTTGGTGCCTTGGAAAGCTGGGAAATGTATTTTTATTCAGAGGTTGTAGAGCTAAAAATCGCTGTGCCCACAAGAAGAGAAACCCTAAAACTTCAAGCTGCCTAAAACACACATCGAAATAATCCCTGAGCAGTTCAGTAAGAACATCAACACAGACATTTTTGAACAAGTAATTCAACAAAAGGCCTGAAAAATAACCTGGAATGTGTCCAGATGGCAGCAAGTCTTTAGTGTAGCAATTTAAAATCTGTAATTTTGAAAGGAGGGCTGAGGGAGGAAGAGTTAAGTTCTGTCTCCTTCAGGTTAGTTTAAATTCCTAGAAAAGCATCAATAAATGAAAAAGTGTTAAGACAAACCACTTAACACCAGTTTGGTGTCATTTTTTGGCTTCTCTTTTTGCTTTTCCAGGTTAAAATTAAAACTGAGACATTTTGGTTCAGATGCTGCGGCAAATGTTTGCATTAAGCACTAAAAACACTTGTAAATTATGTTTCTCTGCTGTCTAACATCCTGCTAAAAATATTTGTATAGTAATAAGTGATATTATGGACATTTAAAAGAGTTGGGCATTGGGATAACACTCCATGAGCTTTCCCAAGGAAAAGCTTTCGTTAGGATTGTTCCTGGACTGTTGTTCCTTTGGCCTTTCCTTTCTGTAGGATATTTCAGATGTTTCCACCAGTGGAACAAGCAGATATTGGGGATTTATTTTATTTTTTAAATCCCCTTTAAGGACTAAATATAGAACGAAATACCAAACTCCAGGAGCAATTTGTTCTGGAGAGAATTAAGATGCTGCTGGTGAAGGAACAGTTCTAACTTAAATTAATGAGAAGGGCTTTGACATTTAAAGAATTTGGACAATTAAGGTGATATTTAACTGCTGTAGATGATTTTTTTCAGCTTTCCACTTTGTTTTCTTGTCACGCTTGAAGTATCAGGGGGAAAAAAGGGGGTTGACACAGCTTGGGAAGAAGTAGTGAATGAAAGAATGAAATTCCAGATTTTCTGGAAGTGGAATCATCTCGTGGTAGGAAGGAATACCCCATGTCCAGGAAGGAGAAGCAGCATGATTAGCAGTGCAGCTTTACAGGGGATTTCCACATGTTTCTGGGGAGTTTTCCAATTGATGCTGCAGGACCAGGGAAACCTGTTCAGCTCTCATTGAACCCTGGTAAAGGCAGTGCAGATAAACAGTCCTGGAATCGTTTTGATCCTTTTGGAAAGCACCAGGACCCGCTGGAGAAGTCCCTGTGCTGCTGTTGTGTGGGTTGTTTGCCTTTCCATTTGTGCTGCAGCAGCTCTTTAGTCCCAGTGTTGTTGCCTGAAGCCCTCTGAGCAAAATAATTGTGTTTTGTCCACAGC
Source organism: Manacus vitellinus (assembly GCF_001715985.3). Classification (NCBI taxonomy): domain Eukaryota; kingdom Metazoa; phylum Chordata; class Aves; order Passeriformes; family Pipridae; genus Manacus; species Manacus vitellinus. The sequence continues at coordinate 7,413,314 of NW_021940498.1, read as the reverse complement.
TTGTCATGGAAATGGGACCACGTCACATCCTGTGGGATCCCTGCCTGGAGCCCCTGCTGAGCAGGGCTCATTCCCATTAAATCATGACATTTTAGTCAATCCAGCTCTAGTGAATAAAAGATGACTTGAAATAATCATAACTATCTCAGAGTTTAATCCTGAGACTAAAGTGTATTCCAGAGCTGGAGTCCTCTCACCACTCGGGTTTTCTGCTCCCTTCTGCCTGGCAAAATGCTGAGAAGAGGTTGGCAAAAAAGCACTAAGTCTGTTCCAAGTTACTCTTCTTGTGAGGGAAAACATCCATGGGATCCATAAAGTTGTCTGCTGAATTTTGGGTCTGTGTTTGAGTGAGTCAGGCTCCCTGAGCTTGCTGAAGTCAGGTCAGATCTGACTGATTTCAGAGAAGCAGCTGAGACCATCAGGGAAGTAAAAACCAAAAAAAGTGAAAGTAAACCAAAGCAAAGCTCTGTTTTACATAAGCAGTGTAAATAATAGATATAAATATATATATATATATATATATAAATAAGAATTTATATATAATAAAACTATTACTTTTCCTTGCTGCTCGTGGAGAGCCTTAATTTGCAAGTGTTGAATGGTACAACTGGTGTCTGCACTTCCATGGCATCAGTTTAATCAGGAACAACCTCATTCCTCCCAGAGAAATCAAGTCAAGAGAGAGATATTAAACCCTTGTGGGGTGTTTGCCTGCCAGAAGAGGACTTGGAAAACAGAGTAATCCCCTTTAGAAAACAAAATCATGGCAGAAAGCTGCTTGGGAGAAAGGGAAGGGATCAAAGTGATGCAAGAGATTGAAAACACCAAAATGAGACGGAGCACTGAATTTGTCTGGGTGATAATCCCAAAACTCAGGGTTGCATCAGCCAGTGCCTGTCAGGATTTCTGCAATTAATAATAGGTTTGGGGGGACCTGGTTGTCATCAGCACCTCAGAATTATTACAGATAAAAGCCTTAGGGCTGCTTTGAAAGGCATTAATATGTCTTTTGAAAAGCTGTCTATTTTCTCTGACTGATCTTTTCCTCTGGGACATGTTTCTTTTCTGTCAGGAATTGGTTTTTGTTAGGGTTACAGCAAATATTTTTTTTTGTTTCCTGCCCCAGTATCTGTCCAACTGACTTTATTAGAAAACCCCAAGCCATAGACTGGAGGGAAGGTCTGGCAATAGGGAACAGCAAGTGGGAGCTGCAGCTCTGGGAGACTGGAACTGGAGTGAAACTGGGCTGGTTTTCCATGGTCTGAGTTCAGCAGAATTTCATTGGACATGTGGATTCCTTGGGTGATTGATGGACACGATTCCATGTCCCATCCCTCCATCTGCTGAGCAGGTTTGCCAGCAGCTGGAATGCCCAGAAATGTGGCATATTTATGGGTTTTCAGCACAGCGATACTGTGTGTGTGGGGGGACCTTAAAACTCATCCAGTGCCACCCCCTGCCACGGGCAGGGACACCTTCCACTATCCCAGGTTGTTCCAACCTGGCCTTGGACACTTCCAGGGATGGGGCAGACACACCTTCCCTGGGCAACCTGTGCCAGGGCCTCACCACCCTCACAGCCAAGAATTCCTTCCCACTATCCCATCCAACCCTGCCCTCTGGCAGTGGGAAGCGATTCCCTGTGTCCTGTCCCTCCATCCCTTGTCCCCAGTCCCTCTCCAGCTCTTCGGGAGCCCCTTCAGCTGCTCAGAGGTCTCTGTGGAGACTCCAGGGGAACATTGTGCACGGACTGATGTTCCTGCCTCTCCACAAATTCAATTTTGTGTTTAAATCCCCTTATATCAAGCCTGTTAAACGTGATCATTGTGCACCTTCCTGGAAGCAAGGAGCAAAAATAGCTTTATTTATCCCTCTTCTGCCTTTTTTTTTTTTGCATCTTTAATTTTGGCACAGCTTGTCCTCAGCTGCCAATGAGCTTTTTTTGGTGTTTGTGGATGTTTGTTCAGCATCTTGAGGCAGTGGAGTCAAATGCAGAAGGGATGGAAACATGAAAATAGCAGCAGGTGGAGGTATCTGATAAAGCTCTGAGCCTCAGCACAAATTGCTCTGCCAGAGTTAAAGGAAATGTTATTTTTCCTTTTATCTGTTTGGTGTTTTTTTTTTTAACAGCTTCCTAATGCAATTTGTGCATCTTTTTGGAAAAATGACCAAAAAAAGAAAAGGAAACACGAGAAATTGTAGTGACAGGCGTAGATTTAACCGTGAAAAAAAATTGCTGACTGTGTGACCAATATGTTCAGATATTTCATGTTCCATGAGGAGATGGAACTTGAAAATGACCCTTAACTGAGGGAAAAGAGCAGTGGAAATCAGGGAAAGTGTGGAAACTCGGAATGGGAAGTAAGAACTCCCAGCAATTGGACCTGTTAGGGTAAAATCCATCTTTAACACCAAAGTTGGGTCCCCAGAGCAGTTCAGAGCAGCTGGAGCTAGACTCTTTGGGGAAAGACTTTTCCCAAATATCCAAACCTGAACCTCCCCTGGCACAACTTGAGGCTGTCCTTTCCCAGTTTTCCAGCCGCTCTGCCCCGAGCCTGGAGCATTCCATGGAATTGTGGTGACCCAGCAGTCGGGAATCCTGCTCAGTGTCTGTAAACCCACTGCGGAATTCCAGGAGTTCCATGATGTACATCATATTTTCCCACTGAAGGGACCCAATTCCAAGGAGTAAATGGGATTAGGAGCCTGTGCCAGCAGTTTCCCCTCCCTGTGTGGTTACAGGTTAAATTTTGCTGCTTTGTGACCTTGAACTCAAAAAGGTTGTTATTGGTTTTCTGAGGCCCCACGGAGTGAAAGGCAGAGACTGAAGGGCACAATTAACATTAATAATTAAAGATGAAGTGCATTTGTCAGCCTCTTGTCTCCTGGAATCCTCTGAGGAACGGGCTGATCCTGTGAGCAACAGCCTGGGATGATTCCAAGCTGGGAATCTGAGCTGGGGCTCATCAAAGATAAGGAGATTTCATCGCTTCTGAGAACCCCTCGTAAAATAAAAATTGGGATTCTTTTAGCTGGGACAAATCGAGCCCTTTGCCTTGCAATATTCCTGCCTCTGATCCTGCCCTTGTTTTTACTGGAGCTGTGGATTGATGGCTTCCTCAGATGTACATTTTCATTTGTCTGACACGAGAGCGAAAATGGTATTTTAATTATTTCTGATTTTTACCTTTTTTTTTTTTCTCCTTCTTTTAACAGAGCATCCAGAAGCTGGCCAGTCAGTACTTAAAGAAGGACTGGCTTGGGATAAAAGCTGATGAACGAAGTGATTATAGGTAATTTACCAGTTGGATATCCCAATTTGTGGCATTATTTTACTTAACAATAAACCACCGCTTGGCTGGAGTTAAAATGATTTTTTTTTCCCCTTTTTAGCAGAGCATTGCTTTGTTTTCCATTAAAATCCTGAGATCAGGCTGAAATAAATGTTTATATGACTTGAATGTTTAGGAAGATGGGAGAAACAAAACAGCACGAAAGGACAGCAAAGTTGTAATTGTGCACCTGTTCAGGTGTCAGTGCTTGTGCCTGAATATAGATTTTAGCAAATAACTTTAAGGTTAGGGGAATAAATGTGGATTTCTTCAGAGGAAAAGGCAGGAACAGGTTTAAATTTAGGAGTTTGGTTGTAAAAATCACATTTAACAGGAGGGAGGAGGCAAAGCAAGAGATGGTTGTTTACAAAACTTCCTCTGGTTCCCATGAGAGGTGGAAACCAGCCGTGACTCAGGTGCTGAAAGCCTTGGAGTAGCACCTCCTAAAGATGTGGGAGAGGTTTGCAGATGCTTTATTTTAATGTCTTCTTTGTATTCTGACAAGTTTTAAGTTCAACCAGGGAGAAATCGTTGAGAGATTTGTGTTTGGGCCTTTCAGCAGCCTCACGCCGCTCGCGCGTCTGAGGAGAAATAAACTGAATTATGAGTTTAAAGAGTACATGAAACGCTCCCATAACACCCACCCACCTGTCCAAGTCCACCCACAGCGCCCAGGGATCTTCTCCAAACCCCTCCCTCCCTATCTGGGAGCTCTGGAGGCTCCAGGAATCCTTCCTTCTGCCAACTCCAGAGGAGCTCCCATCACCTTCTTCCACCTCCACATCCTCCCGAGCTTTTGTGGTGGATTATTGGGGCCCTGATGGCCAGGTGTCCAAAATCATGATCTTACCAACATCACCAACATCTGGGTTCTGTAGGATCTGTCCCGTGGAAGCAACAGATTCAACCAGAAATGTTTGGCAAGAAGTGGAATCATGAAAGCGGAACAGGAGGGAAACGTTTTATTTTTGGGGCAAATTCAGTTAAATTTCTTGTGAAAAGTGAAGATATTTGCTAGAGCAGCATAAAGGATTGTGCTTATATTTAGTTTTTAAAGCAAAATGCTGCTGTTGTGTAAACCAACCCAAGACTTGGTGACCCTTGTGGGTCCTTCCAGCTCGGGAGATCCCGTGAATCCGTATTTTCCTCCCTGAGCTCCCTTTCTTCCTTCCCACGCCCTGTCTGTGTTCCATTATTCCAGGAGCATGTATTCCGTGTGGAAATCCCTTTTGGAAGGCACCATGCAGGTGGCCCAGTCCCGGCTCAATATCTGTGAGAACTATAAAAACTTAATTTCAGAGCCAGCCAGGAGCGTCCGGTGCTTCAAGGAACAGCAGCTGAAAAAGGTATTTGTGCTCAAGAAATCCTTGAAATGGTGTCATTTTTATTTGAGAAAAAATGGTTATGAGAAATCTTTTAGTATTTTAAATCCTTAAATAATGTATGTGCTTCTCAGTCTCTTGTAAAAATAAATATCCAGCTTGTTGGAGAGGGATCAAAATGAGTTAATTTTAAGTATCCTGAGTTAAAACTACTTGGAAAACGAGGGTTTTAAAAATGTGAGACATTTTTAAATGTTGGTCAAATAAATCTCTGCAAATCTCACGTTGTGCTGTGGAACTTATATTAAATTGGGTTTGCATGGCAATTCCGAGTGGGTTTTGTCAGGATAAATTCTGATTTTAAGCAAAGATGTGTCTCAAACCTGAAGGAACGACTTGAGCAATCTGAAAGGTGTGGGGATTGCACAGCCACCTCCTGTCAGGGGATCCCAAGGAAATATTCCAGTTAAACTGTTCATCCCTGCAGAGGAAACAGTGTTCAAATAAGCTGAATATTCATTTAATTGCTTGTTGCATTTCAAAGCCATTTCTGAGGGTGGGGAGGCCTCGATTGCCCAGAGAACTGTGGCTGCCCCATCCCTGGAAGGGTTTTTTTGAGGAAAAATTAACTTTATTAACTTTATTAACGTTGTTTCCTTGTCCTGTGGAATTTTATTTTCCTGTGAAGTTTTCCAAACAATGCTGGAGCAATTTCATAGCATCTTAACTGGGTAAATAATCTTATTTTATTCTTCTGCAGGTGCTGTTAGTTCAGTGTTTCTGAGTCAGCAGTAAAAGTGGGACCTTTATATAAATCATAGAAGTTCCTTTTTTCCTGCACTTTTGAATCAGCAGAACAAGTTATTCCAATTGTCTGGTTCGAAGTATTCCACAATTTCCCTACAACATGGAATAACTATCCACTTGGTGGCATTAATTTCCCTCCACAAACAGTTTATTTTTTATACAATTCAGCCTTTGCTTTGAATTTCCAAACAGATAAATAATGGACAGATTAATAATTAATTAAACAATTGGTAATTATTAATTAATAATAATAAATAATTAAATAATTAATAATCACCCCGATCTCCATCCAGACAAAAAAGCTTTTCCAAATTAATGTTCCGAGTCAGTAAAACACTTGTGAGGTTACACTAAAATGACATCCAGTCTCCTGACAGTTTTTTTTATTCCCCAGGGATGCAAAAGCCAGATTGTTTTACTCTTCTTAAACGATTTTAACAACTGGGGTTATTTGATATTTTAATTTTTGATGCCACCAGGAGACTTCAGGGATCCAGATACCCACTGATGTGGCAAAACCCCCTTCTCACAGGCTCTTAGGTCTCTGTCAGCTGAACAATATATACAGATTTTTCTACCCTTCATTTCTCAGTTGTGCACACAAAGGATTAATGAATTAATAATTACATGGATTAATAATTTTATGCATTAACAATTCCGTGCATTAATAATTAGTGTAATGAAGATTAGCTGTTTGGGGGGGGTGTTCACTAAGAGGACAACCTGACTTGTTGGAAAGCTCTCAACATCCTTATTTTTAAAAAAAGAGCTCTTCAAATAATATATATAATAATATAAAAATAATGTAATAATACTCTAAAATTAATTACACTATAAAATTAATAATCCTTGCCATTGTGTTTTATGTGGCAGCTTTTCTCTCATGTTTGAAATTTTATAGAAGGAAAGATTAATCAGGGTTTTTTTTATCACCTCCAGCAGGTTGCCTTTGGATTTTTCCCAGTTGTATCCCAATTATTTCAAGTAATTACCTCATCCAGAGCTTTCAGAGCTTGAATTCGTGGGTTATCACTGATTTTGAACACTTGAAACAGCAGCAGAAAGAAAGGAAGAAAGTGGGTTTATGTTCTGATCAGCTTGAAAAGAGGGGAATAATTGACTTGGAAACTGTTTTAATCCTGAAAAGTAGTAAAATAAGGACGATGGTGTTATTTGGACAGAAAAAAAAATGGAATTTCTCTCTCCTGGCTGCTTTTTTTCAGTGCGTGGAGCAGCTGACAAGGATCCAAACTGAACTCCAGGAGACAGTGAAAGATTTAGCTAAAGGCAAAAAGAAATATTTTGAGACTGAACAGATGGCTCAGGCCGTGCGGGACAAAGCTGATATTGAGGCCAAGTATGTTTTTCTAATAACATATGTAGAAATAATTGCAGGTTTAAAAAGCCCAGTTCCATTAGTTTTTACACTTGAAATTTGCTTTTCAGTGAGCTTCCTGCCAGGTTTTTTTCCAGAGTAAATACAGGCAAAAATAGGGCTTGTTTTCTTTTCACAAAGAGATGTTTATCTGTAATTATAGATCATTTATT
>NW_021940498.1:7367628-7405785 GCF_001715985.3 Manacus vitellinus | reverse complement strand
AAACATATATATAAGAAATATATATATACACACACACACACATTTTTGTAGCCATTTAAGCACACCCTGATATGGAATTAGAACTTTGGGTTGGTTTCTTTAGGAATGGAGTTAAACTAACTCCTCTAATTCCACATTTTTAAAGGACACTGTGCCAGTGACACTTTTTGTGATGTTAAAGTGTCCAGGTTTCATTTTCTCTCCACACAGCTCAAATCTGGGATCAGCCCATTTGGAAGGGGGGAAAACAGGACATTACTTTTATTTTCAAGCTCAATTTTTGAGGTTTTTCTGTTCCTTGACATCCTAAAGAGGTTGATTTCCTTATTTCCAGGAAAGCAACTCCCACATGTTTTCAATTTGGAATTTGGCCTCACCCTTGTTATAATTTTTTAAAAAATTTGTATTTTTAGAAGTTATTCAGAATTGCTCTCAGGGAATGCAATTTGGAGATTTTTTCTGTCTTTCTGAGGGTTGGTTGATGAAAAGAACTTCAATAAAATTCCCTGTAATACCTGAAGAAAGTAAAGGAACACCAACCAACCAGCCAAAAACCCAAGCTTGGGAATTTTGGAATGGATTCATTCTGGAGTGTTATTTGAATTAACAGACCTATTTACTTGATTTTGTTTTCTTATTTGCTTTTTAAACCACCCTCCTTGAAACAGCAGAAAAAGTCCTTCTCTAATTTATGCTTCGTAGATTCAGATATAAAAATCAGACCAATTCTGCTTTCAAAAATCCACGTTTGGACCTGGACACTCTTCCAGCTTCCTGGAATATAATTGCTGTTGATTTTGCATTAATATTCCTTTCATGGTTCAAATGCCTCCAAATCCATCAACCCCCCCAGTGACTCCAGTTGCAGCCACCACCCAGTTTCCCTTTTGGGATGGATTGAAATTTGGTTCCCAAATCTGTGCAAAATATTCCAGAGGGTGCAGTGAATAGCTCAGCATATTTTCTTAGGTTTTCCTTCATCTTTAAGCTTTGTTCAGACTCACACAAATAAAAATTCGGGTGTAAAAAGTTATTTCAATTAAAATTTTGCAGCACAATGCAGCGACCTGTATTTCCTGTACTTGGAAGAAATGGTCCAAGACAATAATTCCTTCTTTTAATTCCTCTTCCAGGTCCAAACTTAGTCTTTTCCAGTCAAGAATAAGCTTACAGAAGGCAAGTGTGAAGGTGAGTAGAAGAAAAACTTGTGTTTTGCTGCTGATTTTATGAGGCAAAGGCGCCAAATTATCTTGAATTATGGATATTTTGGAAGGGAAATTGGTGGAATAAGAGATGAGCTAAGAGCACATTTTGGGCAGAGCACAAATATAGGATTGGATTTGCAATTAAATTTTTTTTCTAATTAGAGTTAAAACTGTTCTTTGAGGACCATACTTGCAGTTGCATGAGGGAAAAATACATCAGAAATCCCTTTATATATATCTATATTATACATATAATATAATATATAATGTGATGTGATATAAATGGTATAAAGAAAACTGTGCAGCTGTTAATCCCCTCGAATTTTTATTATATTAATACAAATACATGCAGTTAATTAATTTATATGGACATGTTTTGTCGTTTAACTTCTCACCTCTACCTGTCTTCTCATTTCCCTTTCCTGGTGCAGTTGAAAGCCCGTCGATCCGAGTGTAATTCCAAGGCCATCCATGCCAGGAATGATTATCTCCTCACTTTAGCAGCTGCCAATGCACACCAAGATCGTTACTATCAAACAGACTTAGTGAACATTATGAAGGTAAGGAAGGGAATTCGGGCGTGGGAGCTGGGAATGGGAAAATCTGGGAAGCAAAGGACAAAATCCCGGCTCGGTTTGCAGCAGCCACGTTGACTTTTCCAAGGAGAGGGAAGGTAGAGCCTGAAATAATGTCCAGTATTGGTACCACTTAAGCCCTCAAAACAAAGCTGTCAACTTGATTTTTTAATCCCTTTGTTTTCTGAAAAACTCACTTGGATAAAGGAATTAAAAAAAAAAAAACACCCTCATGTGGATAAAACTCACTTGGATAAAGGAATTTGGTAAAGTAAGACCTGTGTTTTCCTCTTGGGCTGGGGATTTTTTTATCCCTTAATCCTATGTGTGTCTCCTCAGAACACTTTAGGGTGGGATTAATGACCTAAAATTATTAAATATCCTGGTTTCCCTCTTGATTTTTAGGGAAGAGCAGATGAACATTCCTGTGGCGTTTGGCCAAGTCAAGCCAAGAGCAGCCACTTGAAGTCATAGGAAACGACACACTTAAAAACTTCAAATCTGATTGCTCACTGTGTGGGTTTTTTTTAAGTCTCATCCCAGAATTGTTTAAATGCACGTTATTCCCGTCTCTCAGAATGAAGAGGGTTACAGAGAAATGGTAAAATCAGGTCGTTCCCACTTTGTGGAGTTGCATTTCACACACTGACATTTTCCAACTTTAATAATTTGCCCTTTAAAAACTCCTTCCAAGTGGTGCAATCAGAGCTGGCAGCTGAAAAGTCTGTTGTTTGCATTTGAAATCACAACAAATCACTGCATTATCAGCCTCCTTTTGCATCCTCTGGGGGCGGAAAATATCAATATATTGATGTGAAAATATCCCATCTGACCCCTGCCCGCTGGCACTTGGTGACACTTGGTCAGAGGTGGCAGTTTGGGTGATTTGTCTCGAAGGTTTTTGTGCTTTTGGAAGGTCAGAGGTTGGTTCTGGCATCCTGTGCCAGCTGGATTAACACAGACAGGTAGTGTTTGACATCCCTTGGCTGGACAGACGTGGCTTATAAGCACTAAAATCCAATAAAAGTTGGTTCAAGCATTAAAAGCAAGGAGGGCTGGGGATGTTTTGCAGTGACAGTGTTGGTTTAGGGTGGCACGAGGTATTTGCAGAAGTGTTGTTGGGCTGGGGACACCTTGGGTTGCTCCCAAGAGGAAGCTGCAGCCGGGTTTGTTCCTTGGATCCGGCTCTGGAATGCTGCTCCTGGGACAAATAAATCACAGACCCACGCCATGGCCTCATTTCATTTTCTGTAAGGGGCACAAATGGCCATTTTCACTGGCAGGATTCCTGGTGACACACAGCTCCTGCTGATTTTCAAGAGTTTAGGATATGCTGCTTTATTTTTTGTGCAGAAAAGAAAGAGTGATTTGCTCTGCCGTGTTTGTAAGCACAAAAGCCATCTCAAGTCAAACAGGGATGCCTGGGAAGAAAACACAAAATACTTCCAGCATTTTTAACAGAACTGAGACTTGTTTCTATCCTGTTTTACCTATAATTACAATTATCCTATTGGTAATTACTGTTTTACCAGTTCTGTCTTAATTTTTCCAATTACACCACTGTGAGTTCCCCTCGCAAACCACCTTAAGGAATGACTTTCTAAAGCAGCTCAGAATGAGGCAACGTTGATGTGGGGGAAAAAAAACCCAACCAAACAAACCAGGTGTCCTGGACACTTGAAATAGTTCTGAGATTATGTAAAGAGAGAAAAAAAAGAAGGAACCAAAACTGAGGTTTCAAACTGTGCCCTCTTGTAGGTGACAGGAGGGACAGCTCATGGCAGGTGGGTGCACACGAGTCAGGAGCTCAGGACTCTGCCAAGGTCTTTGACACAGTGTAAAAATGTTTTAATGAAGTATTTTATGTTGTTTCTCTGATAAGTTTTCATAATCTGAATGCTCGTGTTTCAAAGTTGAAATCTCTTAAAGAAAAATCTGCCTTGGGGTGTGAGAAGGACTTTGTGGAGCTGAGTAATTCGTGGAGCTCCGTGCCAAACACACAGTCAGCTTTGGAGCTAAAAAACTCCTTCACCATCCTGAATGATATTGTAGGGGATAATCATATCATTACAAAATTTAAAACAGAAAAAAAAACGCAAAGAAGCCCCCAAAAAACAAAAAAGAAACCCCAGCAAACTGTTGGCAAACCTGTGTGATCTTAATTTTATGGAATCCCAGAATGGTTCGGATTGGGAGGGACCTTAAAGATCATCCAGTTCCAAAACCCTGCCGTGGGTAGGGACACCTTCCAGTAGCCCAGGTTGCTCCAACCTGGCCTTGAACACTTCCAGGGATGGGATAACCTGTGCCAGAACTGGGGAACTGTTAATTTTTTCTGCCTGCTGACAAATTTTCCATAAAGCAGTAGCAGCAGGTGTAAAATAATAATTCTGCTTTTTTTAAACCCGTTCTTTCACCTCCTGCCTCGTGTGGTCCTTGAGGGCTGCCTTGGAAGAACAGTGTCAAGAGCTGGTGTGCTTTGTCTTTGTGGTTTCATGAGGGGTTTTTTGTGTTGTCTCAGTCACCTTTGCTGCTTTTTTCTGGACTTTCCAGCTTGCTCGACATGAGGAAGTGCAATTGTATAATTTGGCTCTTGTTTTTGATCCGAGAGTGATGACAGGGCAGGTTGAAATAGAAACTCAGTGTTACATCATTTCCCTGCAGCAGCTCTTTGCTCACACGTGGGTGGCACAAGTTCCACCATTGCTCTCTTGGTTCCACAGGTCTAAAATTCCAGGGGAATTGTGGCCTTTCCACATCCTTGCCTGTTTTTAAGGATTCTGATGGAGGCTTGGACACTCCCAGGGATGGGGCAGCCGTGCCCACCCTCACAAGCTGGAGGAGGCTGAGCCAGGCTTTGGGGTTTGTGGGATGTGGTGGCAAAAGGAGGTGGAGAAGTTGAAACTTCCTGGTTAGAGAGAAAAAATCCTTCCTGGTTAGATATAAGAAATCCTGGTTAGATATAAGAAATCCTGGTCAGATATAAGAAATCCTTCCTGATAAAATATAAGAAATCCTGATTAAATATAAGAAATCTTGGTTAGATATAAGAAATCCTGGTTAGATATAAGAAATCCTGGTTAGATATAAGAAATCCTGGTTAGATATCAGAAATCCTGGTCAGATATAAGAAATCCTTCCTGATAAAATATAAGAAATCCTGGTTAGATATAAGAAATCCTGGTTAGATATAAGAAATCCTTCCTGATAAAATATAAGAAACTCTGGTTAGATATAAGAAATTCTTCCTGATAAAATATAAGAAGTCCTGGTTGTTAAATATAAGAAACCCTGGTTAGATATAAGAGATCCTTCCTGATAAAATATAAGAAATCCTGGTTAAATATAAGAAACCTTGGTTAGATATAAGAAATCCTTCCTGATAAAATATAAGAAATCCTTCCTGATAAAATATAAGAAATCCTGGTTAAATATAAGAAACCCTGGTTAGATATAAGGACAAGGCTTTGCCATGAAGGTGGTCAGACACAGGCAGTGTCTCAGGGAGGATTGATGATCCTCCTGGGTCCCTTCCAACTCAGCATATTCCAGGATTCCCTGATACCTTGGAGATGGTCAGAGCTTAACTGGACACAGCTTTGAGCAACCTGAACTATTTGTCCCAACTCTGAGCAGAGGTTGTACCAGTATCTCCCTTTCAACCTCAGTTATTCTGTCATTCCTTAAAATAACATTTTCTGCTAGAAAGATTCTCCTTGGAATTCCCTGATTTCTGGTTTCTGGGTTTTTTTTCCTGCCGTTAACTGGAGTAACTGCAATGACCCAGCAGTGCCAGAACCTTCATGCTTTGATGAGCCCTGTTTTTTCCTTTGTTAAGGAGTTTTTGTGAAGCTCAGTTGATATCTCTGTTTTCAGCACAGTCATCCAGCACTTTTCCTGAACATTTGTCATGAACATTTAAAACAAGTGTAAATTCAGGCTCCCAGCATGAATTGCACAAATAAGATTCGACTAAAACTGGCAGTAATTATAAAAATGACTCAACATTTTGGGTGGCTTTCAGTTAATAATTTGTTTTACTCCCTGAAATTAATAGGATGTGAGGGAGGCTCTTTCCACATGTGGCTCTGTTTGAAGTGAGAAGTAAGTCGATGAGGTGAAAGCCTCAGGAATGTTATCCCAGGAATGCTGTATCCTGTATAAATAAAAGAGCGCCATTTCCATGGGTGAACATTTCTGTAGCCTCCAGAACGAACAGAACTAATATTATCACTGTTAGAAATCGATTTATGTCCACGTTTTTGTTTTAGGCTTTCTGGGATGATTTAGAAGCACCCAGGGAATTCCTTTTGACAGAAGTGGAAATTTAAATGGAAATTCTGTCCCTCAACAAAAAAATGGCACCAGGACAAAACAATTTGGAAGTCACTGGAGCTTCCATAAATCTCTTTTATTAATCCAGTGCTGACTGTTCTTTCAAGATCCTGTAATTCTCCCTTGAAAACGTGGAGGGGACTGGTGTAAGTGAAAGAACTGTTGTTTCACTTCCCGCTCTTGTCAGCTGAGAGCCACAAGCATTTTGTAATTCCAGCTGAGCCACCCATGGATGGCATCATCTCCAGCATCACATGGGCACAGGAGCTTTCCTTTGCAGTCAGTTAAGGAGTGCGAGTGGCTTCCTTGTGTTATTCCTGGGAATGAAGGAGGTGGGAAGGGAGACACTTGCCCATCTCATGATCTGAGTGTTCCAGACTGGAGGAACAGCGAAGGGAGGCCTTGCCCAACTCATGATCCCGGTGTTCCACAGGATGCTCACTGAAGGCTTCCCAACAGCTGATCCCACATTGTTTTCCCTTCCAGGGAATTCCCTGCACGTCAGACCTCGGGGAAATGAATTCCTTTACTAAGGCCCTGCTTGAACTGGGATTGTGCAGCCCCGGAAATGAGGGAATCGTTAACACACAGTTGGGGGCTCTCGTTCAGGCTTTTCCTTAAATGCTCATTTGTCCCATTCCCAGTTGATCCCTGAGCTCTATTTGAGCTCCTTCAAAGTCCATGGAACATGTGCTAATTCCAATTGGGAGCATTTGCTTTCTGGCTGGCTGCGAGTAAATATTTGTAGGGAGGTGACAAGTGGCTTTCCCTGGAAATAAAACAACTTCTGGGGGCAAAACCACAGGCAGGGGAGGTTTATTGGCCTTAATAAGTGGGATTGCCACCACTATCCATGGTGTATATATGTCAGAGCATCATGGAATGGTTTGGGTGGGAAGGGCCTTAAGGATGATCCAGTCCCACCCCCTGCCATGGGCAGGGACACTTTCCACTATCCCAGGTTGCTCCAAATCCAACCTGACCTTAGCCACTTCTGATCTATAACTCAGGGCAACTTAAATTATCTTAAATTATCTTAAAACAATGATCATTTTTCCTGGTAAAATAAGGTATTTCTTGCTAATGCTGCTGACTTTGCAGGGAGTGTTCCTTTGGTGTTTTCAGAGAAATAACTTTAGGAAAGGATTGGTTCTGAAGAATACATGGTGTGATTTTACAGATGCTCAAGAAAGGTATTTCCTGGATAGGTGGTTACACAGAAAAAGTCCTGGATGGATTTATGTGAGGAAGTTAATGGGAGGTTGGTGTTGGTGGTGCAGGGAGTGGGAATGACGTGGGAAGGAATAAAGATAAATAATCACAGAATCGTAGAATGGGTTGGGTTGGAAAGGGCCTTAAAGATTATCCACTTCCATGGAACAGGGACACCTTCCACTATTCCAGGTTGCTCCAGCCTGGCCTTGGACACTTCCAGGGATGGGACAGCCACAGCTTCTCTGGGCAACCTGTGCCAGGGCCTCCCCACCCTCACAGCCAGGAATTCCTTCCCAGTATCCCACCTGTCCCTGCCCTCTGGCAGTGGGAAGCCATTCCCCTTGTCCTGTCCCTCCATCCCTTGTCCCCAGTCCCTCTCCAGCTCTCCTGGAGCCCCTTTAGGCCCTGCAAGGGGCTCTCATCTCTCCCTGGAGCCTTCCCTTCTCCAGGTGAACCCCCCCAGCTCTCCCAGCCTGGCTCCAGAGCAGAGGGGCTCCAGCCCTGGCAGCATCTCCGGGGCCTCCTCTGGACTCTCTCCAGCAGCTCCAGGTCTTTGTGCTGCTGTTCCCAGGGCTGGAGGCAGCTCTGCAGGGGGGTCTCACCAGGGTAGAGCAGAGGAGGAGAGCGATCAGGGATTTAGGCTGAATGCAAGGCAGCAGAACAAGGAAAATGACTGGAAAGCCAAAAAAACTCATTCCAAATCCCTGTTAGGAAGAGGGCACTGGGAAGGCGGTGTAAGGGTTAAGATGGGGGAGGAGGTGCTTAGCAGGAATCCAGGAGAAATCAAATTGAGGAAGGGAACAGCAAACTTTAAGACTTTTTTTTCTTTTGAAACATTTGATGTAGAAACCGTTGAGGGTTCAGGACTTGGGGAGACTTTTGTCAGCCGTCATAAAACTGCTCATTCTGAACAGGAAATGAAACTTTGCCATCTCGTTTCAAAGCTGTAACACAATGAGAACAGTTCCCAAAATATTCCTTCTGCCAGAAAGGAGCCTTGGAGCTGCTCTGGAGCTCGGGAGGAGAAAGAACCAAGCTCAGGAAGCACCTGGTCTGGTTTTGTTTGGGAGGCAGGTGGGGGGGTGAAAAACTGCAACTGGAAACATGTGACATTATGACACATATTTTATGATCTATTTTAGGTACAAATCGCTGAATTCTGTGTCTCAGTGTTCACAGTGAGCACAGACCCTTCTTTACTTGGGTCTAAAAGCTCCATTTCAGGTTTAAAAGGGCCTTCAATGAATTAACTTTGCTGAAAGTCTTAATTTAATAGCAAAGACTAAGCATTAAAGGCAGCCTTGTAGCCAAGAAATCCCAGATTCTTGGGACACCTCTTCCTGTGTGATTTCAACATCTGACCATTAATGTTGTGAAATTAAGTGGGTTTTGAAAGGTTTGAACATTAATCTCACAGGGTTGAATGAATTGGAAAAGAAGCTTAACTTTAACCCTCACTGTCTCCTATCAAATAACAAAATGATTTATAAAATCCTCTCAGCTACTGGAAGAAATGGCACCACCCCGTCAATCCTTGGTGAGGAAAACTGCTTGGAATGGGGATTCTGTGCCAGGCTTTGGGATGGGGTTAGGGGGAATCTGTTTAAAAGGGAAAAAAAACTTTTCACAGTATTTTTAATTCCAGACTTCAGACTCAGATTATCTGTCTTCACCCACTGGTGCTTAGAAGGAGTGGGGGCATAAGTTGGGAGTGTTATTCCCTTGGGAATAAATGAGAATGGACCACTTGGCACGTGGAATTCCCAGGTGGAATTTGGGAAGCCTGGATTAATCTTCCCTGCTGCTCTACCTTTGGCATCGCCCCTGTGATGCTTTTCCCTTTATTCTTGGGGATAACTTCCTGCATTGTTTGGTGATTCTATAATTATTGAAGTCACTCTGAGCTGGTTTCCTTTTAAGAACATGTTGCTCCTGTGTGTGGATTACAAAAATCCCTAAAAATAGTTCAATTGGGCTCGGTCCTTATATTTTAGTCTGACTTATATTTAGTCTGAGGATCTTTTTTTTAGGGCCTCTTAAAACCTTCTTCATTCAGAACCTCTTGGCACCTTCGTGGCCTCCTCTGGATCTGCTGTGGCAGGTCCACGTCCTTCCTGTGCTCAGGACTCTAAACTTGGATGGATCCCACCGGGTTTCAGATGTTCCCAGACAGAACTAGTGATACTTCCAGGATAAGTTGGATCTGGCTCTCCCTAAACCAGACTTAGCAATACAGGCAGCTTTGGCTGTGTGAGATTGTCCTGGGATACGGATCATTTTATGGCCTTGGCTTCTCCCTGCTTTGCTTTGGGTGCAAACTGTGGCTGTTCTCCCTCTGACTTCCAATCTGGAGCTAAAACTTAGATGGTCCTTTCCCCTGGGAGGCTGAGTGAGTCCAGCACGAACTTTTTGCTCCAGAGAAGGGAGTTGGTTTTTGTCCTCATCTTTCCTTGGCAGCTTTCCCTCCTGCCACATTTGGCTTGGTAGAAAAACCAGGATTATTCCTGCAAAAGGCAGGATGGGCAGCAGCTCCACGTCAGTTTGGAGGGAGCCCTCAGCCTTCAAATCCCCGATGGGAGCAGACACTGTGCAGTTGTTCCTCCGGGATTGCAGGGAATGAGAAACTCTTCTGGAGCTCTTGCTCCAGGCAGGTTGTTCAGGGACGCTGCTGGGGCTTTGATCTTGGCTTTGCTGGGAATTTAGATCCAGACAAATCCAGCTCTGAATTCCTTTTATGCTGCTGGAGAAGGAAGGATTTGGGCGGGGACGAAGCGTAGGGAGATGGAAAAGCTGCGAAGGGAAAATAAGAAGCTTTTTTTTCTGTATGGGGGAGAAATGGATGCCCTGGAGAAATTCCTCCCAGGAATCAGCATTTTTAAAGGAAAATCACTGTGGAATGTAACTGCTAACTGAAAAGGATGGGTTTTGCTGCCCTTCCTTCCTGTCCTCACGTCCTTGGGAAGTCCTTGGGAAACGCTGTGACGTGTCCCGGACCTGGATCCTGCTGAGCTGGCAAGTCCAGCTGATCCCAGTTGTTGGCTTCATGACCTTGGAGTTTCAGACCAGGTTTAAAATACTGTCACATAAAAGGAGATTTGTTGCTCTTGTTGGCTGAAATACAGAAAGAGGCTTCTGTTCTTCACCTCTCCAGCCCCAGAAGGATGAAAACTGAGGCCTAAATAGTCAGAATTCCTGATAATTTATCTATAATTCTCCATACCCCAACCTTTCCTTTTTATATTCATTTTATCTTCTCTGCATGTAAAAATTAAAGCACTTGGTGGAGCCTCATTGACCAAAACCATTCGACTGAAAATTCCCAGACTTGTGGGATCTCCCAGTTTATTTAGTGGATTTTAGGCACGAGTTTTAAACACAAACACTCCGAAAGCTTCACTCAGTGTGTTTGTTCTGGAATTCCTATTGTTGGGTTGTGAAGTGAGGAAAAGTTGGGAGTGTGTTACAGAAAATAAGGGATGGAAATTAATGGGTTGCAGGTGGTTTGCAAGGCAGAACAGATCAGGGATGGATAAAACAGGGTTTCTAATGCAAATAAAAACAGGGCGGTGTAAGAATTTAATTTTAATTTTTAATATAAATATGTTAATGTGTATCAATTATTTTAATATAAATACAAAATAGGGGGTGTAATAAAACAGAGAGAGGGTGGAATCTCTGATACAGATCTCCCTTTTAATTTGGGGGTTTTGCTTTGATTCCTACACAGGAAAATATATCCCATTGCTGGGATTCAATCCCATTGACTCCACAGAAAAGTTATCACTCCACAAACACAATGATTTTTGTTCACTTCATTTCTTTCCCCTTATCTCTTGGGTTTCAGGCTGCAGGATCAGCCCTAATTTTGTTGTGTTCCCTCCACCCATTAAGGAAATTCCTGGCCTTCCACATCACTCCATGGTTTCCTGAAAAGCAGTGGCAGCTTCCCGAGCATTTGTCCAGGGGTTTGATGCTCAGCACAGGCAAAATGAGCCACATGAAGTGTTGGGTTTCATCATCTGATTAAAAAAATTTGATGTTTCTAAACACAAACTTAATTTCAAAGATCCACAGAATGGATTGGGTTGGAAGAGACCTTAAAGATCATCTCATTCCAGCCCCAGTCTGGTGGTTGGTTTATCACAAACGTGGGATTCCAGTTTAAAAACACATAAAAATAGAGCTGCCTGTGTTTGAAAAGACCCAATTATTCCTGGGCAGTGATGATTCAGATGAGACTGATATTAATTAGTCAGTGAAACCCACATGGCTTCACAAGTGTGGCTTTAATTGTTTTTTTTTTTACCTTAGTGCTGGGTTTGGTACCTGGTGGCTACAGAGAGGATGAGTTTGAACAGCTGAGTTTAAACTGGAAAATTATTCATCAGAAATTATTATTATTATTCAACACTGCTTTTAACAGTTCTTGTGCAAGACAAGCATGAATAGAATACCAGGATTATTTCAGAAATAAATGGGAGAAAAGGGAAAACTCACCTTGGTGGCTTCATCCAACTCTGCTCTGCTTTGTTTGGGGGACAAATATTTGCCATTTTGTCTTGCTGGTTGCTTTTAAAATAAAAAAATACACAGTTTAACTCATTCTCTGTCTTCTCCAAGACATTGAAATTGTAATTTTGAAATGGAGTGTGGCTGAGACCTGCCAATGTTTTAGTGAAGAGACCTGGAATTAAGAATATAAAACATTCAATGCGGGATCTCTTTTGCATCTTAGTTGAGTAACAGCATCCCAAAGGCAACCAAATGTCCTAAAAATAGCTCAAATAATTTCATTTCCATCCTTGCTTTTGAGGGAATTTTTATAAAGTGTAGAATGATTAAAGCCAAAACATCCAACTTCCAAAAATGTTTAATATCATCCCTTGAAATAAGAAGAAAATCCTCCTGAAAATGATGGTCTGAACTGGGACTGAAATTTTCTTCCTGTGTAAAGTTCTAAGTGAGACTTGGATGTTGAAATCAGAATGTTCTTGTCCCATCCCCTGCATATATAATTTTATGGATTTAAGATACAGGATTTCTTACAAAAAATACACTTTAATTTGGTTGTGTATAAAAATACACTTGTATTTTTTTGTTATTTTGTGTATAAAAATACACTTTAATTTGGTTTTATTTGTTAACAGCTTCTTCTCAGCTCCAATTCCAGCCTTATCTTCTCAAACTCGGACTTGGGGGGGGAAGGAATTTCACCCCTTTAATGTGGCAGTTCCACTGTAAAGAAATGATTTCTTAAAAAACATTGACTTTTTTTTCTCCTTGCAAATTGTCATTCTGTGCCACTTAACTTTGTATTATCTTGGCTTTGATGCCAGATTTGTTTTGTTGTTTTTTTTTAAAAAAGAAACCCTTGATTTCCTTTTGAAGTTGACAAAAAAGACAGGTTTTTCAGTGGGATTGTGATAGTTCAGGAAGTGATTTAGTGCTCTCCTGAGAGGCAGAGAGGGAACAAAAGCCATTGTGGAGGAATAATGGCTGTTGGCTTTATGGAATTGGGGTTTTTTTTTCCACCCCCATAGTTTCCCCTTCAAGTTTTGTGATGAGGGATTTTAGGAAAGACTTTTTTTTCCTGTCCAAACCTGTTCAGTGCTTTGGGTCAGAGAGTTGGGAAGTAAACGAGGTTGAAATGACAAAATCCCACGGGCACGTTCATTGAGATCATACAAGCAAGTCAAAGCTTTTGTTTTAATGTTCCCACCTCCAACTTGATGTGATAATTTTACAGAATGGATTAAATCCGTTTTATAGACTGGATTAAATCCGTGATGGTTGGAAATGAGGAACCAGCCAGCCCTCAAACCCCAGGGCTGGTGGGACATCACATTCCCTGTGCCTTGAGGAGTTTTTTAGGCCTGGGAGCTGCTTGTTTAGGCCTGGCTTTACTTGTGCCTGTGTGATGCTGCACTGACTTTTATAACTTCAGTTCTCATCAGTATTTAAGAGCTTTATCCCATTGAAACCTCTTTTAATGAATGAAAGGAGCAGGGCTGTACCTCAGGATCACACACTGACAGGTTTGGGTGCTCCCTTAATGTTTTGTCACAATTTTCCTTGATGTCCTGCCTTATATATCTTTTTTTATGTCTCCTTATCACATTGGGGGGTTTTTTTGGCCTCTCAGAGCTTGGTCATTGTGAGAGGAGTGGGGGGAATAATCAAATTACTATTTTTTTTTTGTATTCCTCAGAACACAAAGTGAGGCTGGAGGTGAATTAATTCCTGGTGCTCAGTAGGGGATAATTGGGAATAACCACGTGTGGGGATGGGATTCATCTCCCCCAGCTCTATCTGAGCAATTTTCTGAGCTAGTTTTTGGGGAGCTGTTCAGTGAAGAGGAACAGGCCCCTGGCATCCTGCCTTGCAGCTGATCTGTTTTAACCACCTGTCTTGGAAAGGCAGCAATCCCTCCCCAGAAGCACCAGCTCCTCTCCTTTGCCTCTAAAAAGCACCAGGAGAGTCCAAGTCCAGACTTAAATTCGATGACATGAACCCCTCTTTGGGGAATTTAACATAAAAAGAGCATCTGGGGTTGACATGAAGGGAGGGGAGAGATCAGAAAGTGCTTTTACAGAACAGGCTGAAGGTGGAAAAGGAAAAAATCCCCAAACCAGTGTGGTTAGAATGAGCTGAGAAAAAATAGGAATTAAATACACAGTTTTCTAGTTGGAATTGATGATTTGAAAGTTCTTTTCCAGCCTAAAAGATTCTGTTCTCGCTGAGTGAAATTCTTTTGGTTTTTCCTTAATTTTAGTTGACGTTAATCTCGCTCTGTGAGGTACAAAATAATATTTGATACAAAAGAATTCCTGAGCTGTGCTCAGATCCAGGTCAGTCCCTGACAGGAGGTTGTGGCCAGGTGGGATCTGCCTTTTCTCCAGGGAGAACAGTGACAGGACGAGAGGAAATGGCCTCAAATTGCCCCAGGGGAGGCTCAGGTTGGACATGAGGGAAAACTTCTTCCCTGGAAGGCTGGTTGAGCATTGGAATGGGCTGAGCAGGGAGGGGGGGGAGTCACCAGCCCTGGCTTTGGGATACGGTGGGATTTGGTCAAAGCTTAGCCCTGATGACCTTGGAAGTCTTTTCCAAGCCTAATGATCCTGTGATTCTGTGAAATCTGAGGAAATCTCCCAGACTGGATACACAGAATGTTTCCAAGAGCTCTGAAATCCTGATTTACAGCAGAAATCGCAGCTGCTCTGCAAACACAGAGCACTTGGAATTGCTGTGCCAAGTTTCAATCATTTATTTACATTTTTTAGCAGAGGTTGAGCTGGAAAGCTTTAGGAACAGCTCAAAGTCTGCAGTTCCATTCTGGGGGAGTTTCAGGCTGGGATTCTCCCAGCCTTGGCAATTTTATCCATCATTTGTATTCCCTGTGAGCACAAGTGCTGTTGGCACTGCCTGTGTTTGATGTGGGAATGAATGTCCTTGGAATGGAGTGGGAACTCCAGGGCTCATCCCTGCAGGGATGAAAGCACGGGGAGTGTTAAAATCCTGGTGCTGTCCTGGTGATGTGTCTCCTAAAGGATGAATTCCAGGAAAGCTGTGCCCACCCCAGGACAGACAAGCTGAACCTGTGTTTGTGCATTGCTCTTGGTTTTCTGTGGATTTGCTGTTGGGAATTTCCCCGAGTTTTTCATCAGTCGAACATCCCAGCTATTATCCCATCAGTCTTCTAATAAGAATTTTTGGAAAAATTCCGGTTGACAGAGTATTTAGTGGAGCTACCATCCCTCCTAAGAGCCTGGAGCTCTTATCCCATAGCTCTCTCCCAGCCTTTTGGTGGCTCTTCTTTTTTTTCAGGGAGCCTCCAGGAGCTTCCCTGGCTGGTGATTCCTCAAGCCCGGCCTTTGACATGGCTGAGGGAACCAGCTCCAGTGTGAGAGTGAAAGGAATTCCCAGTTTGCTGCTGGTTTGGGTGACAGCCTCTCCTGGATTCCTGATGGCCGTGGGTTTTTTTGCACGAGGAAATCTGAGGCAGGTTTAGTGTCTGTAAGGAAACAATCCCCCTGTGCTGAGAATTCCTTGGTGGTGGAGGATGAGGGAAATAATATAAAGAGGATTTTGGATACCAAAGTTTGGCTGGGCTGAGTTTTAATTTCTGCTGGCAGTGGGGGAAACTTCTCTGCAGAGGAAAAATCTCTTCTCTTCTTCCCAAATTCTGAATGATTCCATAGAACCATGGAATGGGTTGGGTTGGGAGGGACTTTAAAGCTCCTCTCATTCCACCCCAGCCGTGGGCAGGGACACCTCCCACTATCCCAGGTTGCTCCAAGCCCCGTCCAACCTGGCCTTGGACACTTCCAGGATTTGTGTCTGATTTATTGTGTCTGATTCATTGTGTCTGATTTATTGTGTCTGTTCCCCTTGTTTTAAACAGTGGGCTTGATTTTGCTGGGGCACAAATTATTCCTTAAGTCTTGCAAAATTTAACTCTTTCCCCCCCCCTTGACTTTTCAAAAGGATTTAAATAACCAAAGGCAGTTTTCTGTGGAAACACATCGTTAAATCTGTTGAAATGGCCTTTTCACCATTGCCATGAATACACTGTTTAAGTGGATATCTACCAAGTGTGATCCATTGCAAAATCTATATAATACGTTTCTAAATATGTGCAGAGTTGTATATTTAAATGACATCAGTCACCTCAAAGTCAGATTTAACACAAAACTTACATTAAACCTGTAACCTCCTCTGTGTGATGTGATTTTTATACCTCTGGTTACAACAGAGTTTGAACTTTGCTATCACTGCTGCATTCAGGAGAAATACACCTGTACATGTATTAAAAAAAACCAGTCTGAGCATCTGAAAAGTCTAAAGATGAATATTAATAAATCAGATATCCAGCACTTCCTGCTTTTCTCAATTTTCCTCCATTCTTTCCCTCACACAGGCCCTTGATGGAAATATATATGATCACCTTAAGGATTATTTAATGGCATTCAGCAGGACTGAACTAGAGACGTGCCAAGCTGTACAAAACACATTCCAGTTTTTACTGGAGACTTCCAGCAGGGTAAGTTTGAACTCAGTGATCCTTTGTACCCAAACCCTTACAGTTTATGAAAGTTACCAGGCTTAAGATTTGCTTCCAAAATCGTGCCAAGGATTATTAGTTTTGGTTTCTCCTGAGTGATGTTAAGTTAAAAGACACCAGACAGGATAATTTTGATGCTTAAATAATTCATCTACTGGGTTAAAAAGAAAATAATAATAATAATTGCCATTGAGCTCAGAGGAGCTGCTTTGGTGGAGTCATAATATTCCTTTATTTATTTATTTATTACCTTACCTGCACAGAAACAGCTCGTTTACACAGAGACCTGTGGAGTAAAAACATATTTAACACATTCCTTAACACTCACCTGCAAACAAGTGATCTCACCCCTTCATAGACAGAAAGGGAGGGCGTGAAAAATTGGCTCTGAATTTACTTGGCAGCAGCTGTAAAAATAATCAAAATACCATTTTATCTCCTGTTGTAAAAAGACTTGCTATGATTTACCTTGGGGTGCCTCATTCAGGGTTCAAATGTGTTCCCTGAAAATACAGACTTGGCATCTTTTAACTAAATCCATAGTTTCTGTGTTTTTGTCTAATATTTAATATAATATTTTATACTGTATCATGTCTGCATATTCATAATTAATTTCTCAGTGTTGTATCACATCCTTTGTGTTCATAATCCTTGGAGTGCTGCCTGGCTGGGACTTGGATCCAACTGAACTGCCACATCCTGACAGCTCCTTTGCTTAGGAATCCCTTCCTGGGATATTTGTGCGTGCTGAGCTTGTGTAAGCCAGGCTTTGCAAGGCCAGGAGCCTCCAGGTCTGGCTTGTTTTCCACAGTAACAACATCACACACTATGTTTGAGGCAACATTTGTGTTCCTGCTTTCCTTCAGCGCCTGGAGAAGGAAGAAAAATGTGAATCCCAGTGGCAGGTCTGAACAGGCTCCTCAGCACCAGTTCGCTTCTCTCCTCGTGGTTCAGGAATGCAGAGAAGGAAAACTGGAGTTACATTGCTCCTGAAAACCTGGGCCTCGCTCTGAATACGTTCACTGGGAGATTTTTCCCTGGGTTTTGCTTCTCCTTTCTTTCCAGCACGAGTTCACATTAAAATAACCAGCTCCAAAGGGAGAGGTGAACCCAGAGGAGAAACTCAACCAAAACCCACCCGTGGGTTTCAAAAGCAGCTCGAGTGTTAAACGTGGAATAAATTTGCCACTTGGCCATTTGGGATAAAGCCCAGCCTGTCCTCACAGCGAGGGTTTGAAATGTTTGCTGGGCATTTTGGACACTTCACATGTTCCTGGTTAGTTTTCCCGAGATCCCAAGCTCTGCCTGGAACAGACACTTCAGGTCTTTGGGAGAAATCCTTAGGGCTGTTCCATCTGAACCGTCCTTCAGGATGGAATTCAGTTGTATTTGCTTTAGAGTGAGACAAGTTTTTCTTCCCAGAAGTGCCTCCTTGGATATCAGGGAGCCAGGGATGGCTCCTTGGGCTGGGCTTAGGGACTGGCTGTCACCTCATGGAATGCAGGTTGAGGAGGGAAAGGCCTCAAAACCAGATTTTCTGTCCAAAATGCAGATTTTTCATAGTTACAGCATCATTTGTTGGAGCTTTGGGGGTTTTACTGTGCTTGGGTTAGTGTGGCCCGTGTCATTCCCGGGGGGAATGTGCTGGAAATGTTACCTCTGCTGCTGGAATGGAAACACTGAGATTAAAGAGGGGAAGTTTAGGTGGGATATTGGGAAGAAATTGTTCCCTAGGAGGGTGGGGAGGCCCTGGCGCAGGTTGCCCAGAGAAGCTGTGGCTGCCCCTGGATCCCTGCAAGTGTCCAAGGCCAGGCTGGAGCAACCTGGGGTAGTGGAAGGTGTCCCTGCCCATGGCAGGGAGTGGAACTGCATGGGCTTTAAGGTTCCTTCCAACCCAAACCATCCTGGGATTCTATGAAAATGAAATTTAACTCCCTTTTCACTTGAACAGTCTTATTCAAGTCTCTTACTTCTTGCATTTCTTTTTCTTGCACATCTGATTTTTCCCTTGGAGCATCTTCCAAAATTCCAGTTGCTGTTTTGAATCCCGTTTCTGGGAGTTTTCTGGTCAGAGGGCAAATCATTTCCCTCATGCACATCTCTGACTGTGCCTTTTCTTCACATGAGATATATTTGATTTCAGGTCTGTTTTGATATTGACTTAAAAAAAACCCACCCTGTCTGAGGACATTGCATTGATTTAATTTCTGAACAACAGAAAAATCTGTTTGGGAAAGTTGCAGTTTAATCCCAAAGAACAGTGTGTTGCTTTGGAGTCTTTTAAGTTTCTTTTTATCAGTTGTCAAATATATTGTGCAAAATGCACCATGTAATTTGCTGGGCTTGCACATTTTCCTCTTCTGATAACAATTGTTCTCATTTCTTGTGGCTTTGAGGGAAAATCCCTCAGGATTGCTGTTGTAAAGATGGGTTTTCCTCTTTGAAGAACTGAGTTGCTTGGAAGTCTGAGGTCTGTGGTGAAAATTGAGGGCATTAAAATATCTGTGTAGGTTTTCACGCCCTCAGTAACTACATTTTGGGGTTTTTTTCCTAATTGAAGTTAAAATAATTCCATATATTAGTCATGGCACAGAGTTGTGTGCTCTGGTCAGTGTTCACATGGCTCTAAAAGGACTGTTTAATGGAATAGCTGTTTAAATTAAAATATATTTATGATCAGTGCTGAGCATCATCTGAAGCTGCAGATGTTCCCTTCTTCAGTATTTCCTGCATTTCTGTTTCTGGGAATTCCTGGTGCAGATCCCTGTCTGTCTTCCTCCCTTCTGAATGTGTTCGTGTTCAACTGCTCAAACTGGAGCAGTAATTATGTACTTTTTTGCATGTATTATTGGCCCTGGAGGACTATTTACTTTCTTTAACTGAAGATTAATTTTTTACAGCTCAGTATTTCAGCAACACTTCGCTGCATTAGAGGACAAGCTGTATTTCCCATTGTCCACCCAGGTCATACACAAAGCTGCTATTTCTGGATAAACACCATCTTTATTATCCACTTTGTACCCTCACTTTGGTAATAGATATTTATAATTTCCTGCTGCTGTATATTCATTTCCACCCATTGAAGCAGTGAATGCTCTGGGAGAGTCTTTCAAGCAGTGCTACTATTTTTTCTTGCTGCAATCACTGA
The DNA here is from genome assembly GCF_001715985.3 of Manacus vitellinus. Taxonomy (NCBI): domain Eukaryota; kingdom Metazoa; phylum Chordata; class Aves; order Passeriformes; family Pipridae; genus Manacus; species Manacus vitellinus. Next base: position 7,386,246 of record NW_021940498.1, on the reverse strand, counting down.
GCGTTTCTTTGTGAATCTCTGTAAATTGTGACATGAGAGGTTTGTTTAGGGACATGTGTCATGGTTTCTGAAACGTGTCATTAAACAAATTTAGGAGCTGAAGTGGTTTTGCTTTACAAAACACAGGCTTGGAGAGTTTCCTCTGAAAGCAATTTAATAGAGAGAGATGAAGTTTGCAACTGATTTTATGTGCATTACTCCAAATAGTCTTTTCAGCTCCCACAACTGATAATTTCTGTAAAATTAACACATTTCAGCCTAAGAAAGAACATTACACAAGAAATTATCCAGGAAGAGGAGGGAGAAATACTGATGGCAGTGACACCACGTTGTGTCTTCTCCAGAGTTGGCTTTTTTCCCTCGTTTTGTAGGTTAAAGTTGTATTTTAGGTGCTTGTCCTCTGAATGAGGTTCTGAATTTCCTTCAGAGTTCTGCTGCACAATTAGCTCTGTTTGAAGGGCTGGTTTTGCTGTGTAGATGTTTTTCAACTGACAAAACGAGGAGTGTCAAAGGCCTGTTTTTATTCCCTCAGGTGGTGCGGGATTACAACCTCCAGCTGTTCCTGCAGGAGAATTCCGTGTTCCACAAACCTCAGCCTTTCCAGTTCCAGCCGAGTGACAGTGACACTGTAAGAACCTTCAGAATTCCTCTGGTTTTGATATATTTTATCTAGAAATGTGGGAGAGAACATTACTCGCCGATATCCCAGACTGGTTTAACCTCATGCTGGATTTTTGGTGATAAAAGCATCCAACAGGCTCAGGGTCAGCCACAGAAAAGCAGGATGTTTTTTGGCTTTTTGTGACTAACACCCCTGTGTTTCTCTGCTTTCAACCTAATTATTACTAAATTTTGCTCTAATTCTTACTAAATTTTGTCGCCTTTTTATCCCTGCTGGGGAGGTTCTCATCATATTCATATTGTAACCAAGTCAAGTGTCCCTGCACACCTGAATTATTCAAGGAATGCTTAGAGATACACAGAAGGAGTTATTAACTCAAAAAGAATACTGGTGAAACACTGCATTCCAAAAATAACCTCCAAAAATATTCTCTTCCGTGTATGTGTTGCTTCCAAAGCAATGACATCAAAATTGGGTGAATTGGGATATTTAAACACACTTCCAAACAACCCCTTGATTAAAGTGGATTGTCGATGTCCCAGCAACATTGCTAATGTTATTTTAAGAAATAGCAGTTTAAAAGAAGTCTGGATCTTTAAAAAAATATAACCTTGTGCAGCTTTTTCTTGCTTGAATTCATTAGTGAACCGATTTGGACAGCAGTGATCTGAACTTTAGGTGATTTAATTTGAGACCTCTCTTAGCAGCTGCATAAAAGGGATTTTTCCGGTCACACCAACTTCTCTGGCACAGTTTCCTTTGTATTTCCCTCATAAGAAAGTGTGATTCTGATTTTCCTTCCAGCTCCTTTGCATAGAGTCCATATTCCCATAAAAAAATCGGGGCACCATGGTGTGATTTTGGGGCCAGGAGTTGGACTCGATGATCCCTTCCAACTCTGCATATTCCCTGATAAACTTTGAAGTTGTTCTTAATACAATGAGTGTCTTTCCCAGCCTTTCTAACCTTTGCTGCTGTGTTTTCATCCCTGTGGGATCTGTGCATCCAGAGTTTTAATGCAGTTCAGCTGGTGGAGATTGAGCCCTCACCTGTCAGTGCTATGAGAATGACCATAGCAGAGGTACCTTTGTGTCCTTATCCATGTGCATGTGGCTTGGGATATGCTGAATTTACACCCACGTGGAGGTGGCAACAGAATGCAGAATATGTGTTATCGAACCATAAAATAAATATAAATTAAATTAATAAAATAGATATAGAAAAGGAGGGGGGAAGCTTCGTTCGCAGTGAGAAGGAAAAGTCAGTTTAAAGGTGTTTTAATACGGGGAGCAGCCTCACACTCCCGAGCCTGCACAGCACTTGTAATTGATATTCTGAGCTTTTGGGGGCATGAATTAAAATTTCACAGCTCCAGACAGTGCTGGGTGTAATTGGTTCCTGCTCCACCGTGAGGGGGGAGCTGCTCTGACAAGTGGAGCTTATTAGGATGCACTGATGAAATGCAGCCCTGGTGCTAATTTAATTCTCTTCCTTTTCCAGAGGGTTATCCCTATGTCCAACAGGGCTGTAATTCCCTCCTGTTAAACTCTTCAACATGAAAAATGACAGGATTCCTTGACTTGTGTGGGCTCACAAGGGACTCATGTGCTGCTGGAGCTTCACTCCAGGTCTAAAACTGTCCCTGTCCCTCACATCCAGTGACTTCTGTACCTGCTCAACCCACCTGGGCTGGAGAATTCTTGCATTTCCTCGGTGCACTGCAGCCTTTGGAGCTTCCAGCTGCCAGTTTCCCTAAAATAATTAAATTAAACTTCTTTCTGATCCATCTAATTATGCTCAGCTGACAGGATGGGTAACAGGTTACACATTCCCAGTTTTTAATCAACAAGTACAAGGGGTTGAAGGCTCTTGTTCAGGCTTTTGACTTGGTCAGAAATTGGTCAGATTTTATTTAATTTTCTGTTGAATCAGCATTTAATTGCAGAACAATTATCAAGCATTCTTTTGCCACGTGTTTGCAGATAATCTGCAGAGTTGATCAGTTGGCTTTTAGTTCCTGTGGGTTGTGCATGATAATTTTCACACCAAAGGCTGAAAGAAAGACAAAATAAAAAATTTCACACCGAAGACTGAAAGAAATGCAAAGCAGAGTGATGAATACATCTCATTAAATGTTTACTATTAACCTTTTCCAAGTTTTATGGGCTCTCTTCAGGCTGAATCCCTGACCCACCACGACTGAGGGCAAAGTTTGGAGCATTTCAGTGTTACTGGAATGAAATTTTGAGTATTGTAGGCAGGAAGAATGTTGGAAATGATGTGGAATTCTGCTGTAAATTCTAGTTTCTCAGGGTCTATCCCAAACTTTTGCTTTGTAAGAGAAGAGCAGTTCCAAAAAGTGATGGAAAATAGATTTCTGTGCAACCCTTGGGTCAGGTGCAGCACCCACAGCTCAGTTTCCTTTCAGAATGATCCCAACAGAGCCTCCAAAAGTCTGTTCCTAAGAAAAGAAGCTATGAAACAGTTTTCCATCAATTTTCAGGATTTTTGATCTCCAGCATCCCATTAACAGTGGGTGAAATGTACCCTTTTGAGTGCCCACAGAGAGAAACCCAAAAATATTTGACATCAATCAGCTCTTTGCCATTATTAAAAAAATTGGTTGGAGCTTGAATTTGAACAGTTGTTCACGTGATTAAATTATTGAGATTGTTTCAGTGTCTTGTTTTGAGGGACATCAATTCCAGTTAAAAAAAAAAAAAAACAAACCAACAACAAAAAAAGAAGGAAGTTTTGAAAAAAGTTTAAACCAAAGCATTTTTCCCTTCAAGAAATTGTTTTAAAAATATTTAGGAAGAAATTCTTATTCTTCTTCTTAATCACTTTTAATCCTGTCAAGAAATGAATCCCCCCAAAATGGGTTTACCAACAGCAAAGTGGAAAACGGGGAAGAGTATTTTGGAATCTTTTCACAACCAGCACAACTTGGCCTTCCCTGGATTCTCAATTCAGGGACAGTTTAATCATCCAGCATCCCCCATGAAGGAAAGGGATATTTATTAATTCCCTGGAAATGCAGGGTGTGGAAAACGTGCCGTCCCCACGCTCACAGATAAGAACAGAGCAAAAGAGAAAGGAAATTCAGCAGCTTTTCTCTGTTTCCTGCTTGGAAAAGCTGCTTTTTCCTTCATCCAGGAGAGAAAATGAGCCAAAAAAATGACATAAAACGTGTCCCTGGAGCGGGAGGGGAACGGCCCCAAAAAGCTGATGCTCTGTTTTTGAGGCCTTTTTCCTGTTTTTCATCCCTGATTTCCCCTGGATGTTCCAGATCCCGAGGTTTTCTTGGAGCGCGTGAGGAAAAGCTGGGGCCCAACTGATTTGTATCACGAAAACAATCTTTTTCCCACTGTAATTTGCACAAAAACACCTCAGGAAGATGAGGGGAAAGTTTTGCAGTTCCCCCCCCCCCTCATTATTTGGCAGTTCTTGGGTGGATTGTGAGAAAAAGGATGAATTTCCCCTCACTGTCATACACAAAATATATATTGAATTGCTCAGCTGCTTCTGTGAGGCAATTTTGTATAAATTACATAAATATACTTTAAAAAGGGCCTGTATTTCTGTGTTTAGAGTGATCTCTTTAATACCAGAACAGACTGGGTTAAAGGATAACTTTTCTGAGGCTAAATGTATTAAAAAATAAAGATATTATTTAATTTTACCAGTCTTTTTATACCAGCATACACTGATTTTAAATGTAACTTTTTTGAAGCTAAATCCATTTTAAAAATAAGTTCTTATTTAATATTATTAATCTTTCAATACTAGAACAGATTGGTTATAAGTTTAACCTTTTTGAAGCAAAATATATATGAACAATAAGTTATTGTATCGTTTTATCAATCTTTTAATACCAGAACAGACTGGCTTTAAGTATAACCTTTTTGAAGCTAAATATATATTAAAAATGAAGTTATTATTTAATTTTATCAATCTGTAAATTATTAGGAATTTTTGCTGAGGAGAAATTCAGCCATTCAGGGAAAGAAATTACCTAAAATGTGAGTCAGGCCGAGCTCACTCTGGGCTAAATTAAATGCAATTAGTTCTACAATAAGAGACTAAAACAAGCCCTAAACTTGGCTCATGATTTTGCTAAAACTGCTTATTTTAGCTGTGAATTGTGTGAAAAATGTCATGTGTGTTCCTCCCTCCTCTCAAAAGTGTTGCTTTGCAGCCTTGGCATGAAAACCTCTTGTTTTCACCTCTTTAAAGGAAATGCCTGATTTTTATCCCTGTTTTATGTTGGCCCTTTGCATGCAAGAAATCTTTTCCTGCTTTTTGTCTCTGTCAAAGTGATTTTTATGTGGGTTTTTTTTTTAGGCTTCAGCCTCAAAAATCGAGAAAAAAAATAAAGAACGTTGAGGCTCAAAAACCAAGGTTTTTTTTTTTTTTTTTTCACTTTTAAGACAGCACATGTCCAGATATAACTGACAAATAAAAGCACAGGCTGGGTTTGCAACTTCTGCACCTGCAACAACATTCCAGACAAAACTGGAGGAGGGACACGTGTTTGCAGACTAAATTTCGTGTGTTAATTTAAGCAACAGCATTGCTGCCTCTCAGCTTTTGAGCTGCCTGGAGCCATCCAGCGCTTTCTCTTGGGTTCCTGATTGAATTTTTAGCACTAAACACTGTTTTCAGTGTAATCCAAGCCCGGAGGGAGCAGCAGAATGTCCAGCTATGTTTAGCTGGGGGATTTTTTGGCTCTTCCCTCATTCCTTGGCCATGGAGAGTGGGTTTGGTTTCCCTCTTTTTTGGAAGAGGTTAAATTGAGGCACTGGCCATGTTGCCACCACCGAGTTCCAGTCCTGAAAACACTTAAGCACAAGCTTAATTTAGTAAATCAGGTCAGGAGCAGATTCTTCAGTTCCCCACCTTCTTCCCTTCGGTTTTGATGTCTGGAGGATAAACCTGGTTTAGCTCCTTTGTTCTCACCTATTTAAATGCCAGCTGGGTTTTCATTCCTTGTTTGATGTCCCCCTTGCCCTGAGGGTTCAGACTTCCCAGATTATCCTTGAATCCCTGCTTTTCCATGCCAGCCACCTCCCAATGCTCTGCTGCTTCCAGGTTTCTCCACAGCCTCCTGAAGTGGCAGCAGCTTCTTGTACAGGTCAGGTGAAGTCAAGTCCCTCCCAGCCATGGATTCAGGGAGCATTCCAGGTCCTGAGGGGTTTGAAACTGTTCTCAGCCAGGGATCCAGACTGGGCATTTCCACTGGCTTGTCCAGCTTAGGAGAAGAAAATGAGCTGCTGAGTAGGAGCAGGATGAATGGGAACTTTGGAAATTCCTGATGAGATGTTTTATGAGGTGGTTTATAGGATTCTGCTCAGGATTGGGGCTGTTGAGAGTCAGGTGGAAGCTGTGGGAGAAGCTGTACAATAACCTGGGAATAAACTGAGGTCCAGTGTTATCTCAGGGATGGGATGTGAATAAATCCATGTGTTTGTCCTGTTCAAGTTTTGCACTGACCTGGTGGAGTAACGTAACAGAGGTAATTAAAGAGGTCAGTAATGAAGGAATGGGATTCTATAAATCCACCTCAATAAAAGCAGGTAAAAGCAAACTTAGTAATTAAATTGAGGGGATGGGTGAAGAGATCTTCACCTGCAGCTTCACCTTCCTACCTGTTCATTCCAGAGCCGCCCACATGCTTGTAACCCTTCTCCTCTTCTGGGCTGCCCTACACCTCGTCCAACAACTCCTTCTACTTCAAAAACTACCACAAACATGAGTTTTGTGGTTCTGTCCCACTCCAGTGGGTGAACTCCATGGGAATGGTTGTTTCTGGCTTTGACATCAAATATTTAGACATCTTCCAATGGGTTGGAAAAGCCTCTGGGGTGGTTTTTTTGGTCACTGTGAGCAACAAGGGGGTGCTATCTCCCCTTAACCCCTCCTTTGATGTGGTGGAGTCCCCATCCGTGGAGGGATTTAAAATCCATGTGGATGTGGCACTCGGGGCCATGGGTTAGTGGTGGTCTTGGCAGTGCTGGGGAAAGGTTGGACTCAATGATCTTGGAGGGCTTTTCCAACCCAAATGATTCCGTGATAAATGCACTGGGTAGTGCAGTTATGGAAATGACAGATTGGGAATTATTTCAGTCATTACATACTGAGAAATCTTCAGACTTCCAGACAGGTTCTGTTCCATCTGTAGACAGGAGAGAACTACTCATCTTCCTTCAGCTGGAATTTCTTCAGGGGGAGAATTACTAAGAACGAGCCTAAATGGCCCGTGGGATCACACTGAACCTTTCATCTTTAGGAACAAATCCTTCCCTGGGAGGGTGGGCAGGCCCTGGCACAGGTTTTCCAGAGAAGCTGTGGCTGCCCCATCCCTGGAAGTGTCCAAGGCCAGGTTGGAGCAACCTGGGCTAGTGGGAGGTGTCCCTGCCCATGGCAGGGATGGGACTGGATGGTCTTTAAGGTCCCTTCCAACCCAAACCATTCTGTGATCTTTGCTTCCTGTAACGATTTTTACCTCAGAAATCAGGTGAATCCTTGGATATTTATTCTTTATCTCTTGGATTTGGTGGATGGCTGTGCCTGTATTTTTGTTGGATTCACTGTGGCTGTCTGTCATTGCAGTAGAGCTGTGGTTGTGTCCAGTGTCACACTGATGCTCCTGAAACTCTTGTGAATTCCTGGGAACTTTGATTTGCATTTTCCACGGCCTGGTCCCATCCCAAAATCCAGTACAGTTGTTTTGCTCGTGTCCTCGTTGTTTCATGTGAAACAAGACTGATTAACATAAAGTTTTCCTGTATGGAAACACCATTTTCCCCACAGAGCTTCCCCCTGGGGCTGTGTCAGGACTCATTCCCTTGTTTTCTGTTCCAGAGTCGACAACTGGAATCGGAAACTGGAACGACTGAGGAGCACAGTCTGAACAAGGAGGCTCGGAAATGGGCCACCAGGGTGGCCAGGGAACACAAAAACATTGTCCACAGCCAGAGGGTAGGTGGGGGACACTCTGTACACAGGGATTTGGGGCATGAAGGAGGGGCACGAGGGATTATTTCTGTCCTGTCCCCCCTCCCTGCAATTTTCATCCCAGCCTTTCTTGGTTTGCAGCTCCTCAGGCTTTGTCGTTGTGTTTTGTTTTTCCCATGGGAACCTGAAATCAGAGCTGCTGCTTTTTACTGCAAGTGCCCACCCTCCTCCTGCTCAAATTAAACTTTCAGGGGTTCTCTTATCTCCCTGGGATTCTCCTACCTCCACTCTCTCATGTATTTATTACCCATGTTCATTTGGGGATCACAAGTCTTTTCAACACTGGGAAAATCCATGAGTAGTGTGCACTTTAAATCTAATCTTAAGGAATAAAATCGTGTATTGTTGAATTTATTTCTATCTATTTGGCTTAGAAGAACCCGTGGCTGTGTTTGGCAGCCTAACTGGGGCATCAGATATTTTGAAAGGTGTGTTTTAGAGTGAGAAAAAGGACAAAAGTTCTTTGCTTTTCCTCCGAAAGGCAGCCAGGGAGGAGTGTGTTGTGTTGTCACCTTACTCTGCCTCATTTCCCAAACATTCCTACAGTTCCCACCCCAAGTGGAGCATCAGCTGCAGAAAAACAACGTCCTAAATGCTCTGACATCTCTAAAAAATGTTATGACACTTGGTCTAGTGGAAGGTGTCCCTGCCCATGGGAGGGAGTTGGAACAGGATGATCCTTAAGGTCCCTCCCAACCCAAACTCTGGGATTCTGCATTCCTGACATAAATATGCAGCAACATATCCCTTTCAAATATGGAATTACCAACCTATAGATGAGTCGGTTCCTACCACAGTCTGATGTTTTGGTGAAGATCTGGAAACCTTCCCCTAAGTGGAATGTCCATGTGAAATTCTGTGCTCTCAGGTGCTGTTTTCCCTTGTCCATCACCTTTTTTCTTCCCAGTGATGGACCATTGCCTGTAATTGAACAGTAATTGTTGGGAATATTTATCCTAGTAGATAATAACCATCATAAATATTTATCCTGGGAGCGTTTTGCTGGTGTTGACTCCAGGTGTTTCCCTGTTCCTGGCAGACCCTGGAGGAGCTGGAATGCCACGGGCCCGTGATGTCCGAGCAGAGCCGAGCGGAACTGGAGCAGAAAATAGACGAAGCCAGAGAGAGCATCCGCAAGGCTGAGGTGAGCAGGGAATTCCCTGGGAGAGATTTGTGTCCCAGCTCTTCTAGTTTTGGTGGTGGGACTGTAAATTGAAGCGTCAGAAATCAGGGAATTTTAAGACGCCGTTTTTTTTCCCATCGTTTCATCCTTGTCAAAGCGTGGAGTGAACTCGATGACAGGCTCCGGAGCAGAAGAGGGATGTTCAAAACACCTCCTGATGATGAGTGATTGCACTTGCTGCGTTTGCCACTCTCGTGCAAAGGTCAAGGAGCTCTATATTTAGGGGCTTTATCTTAAGCAAGAGGAAAAACAACCTCGAGTCTGCAAGTTTCCCTCTGCTTGGAGGAATTAATACCAGCAGAGGTGATAGTCGTATCTCTGTCTTGATGTGTTTTCTTCTGATGTGCTTCTGCTGTAGTTGGGTTTTGATAGAACAATTCAGAATGTTGACGGGCAAACATCAGAAATAATCCTTGTATCTCTTTCTGCTTTCCTGGGAGGTGTTTTGAAAACGTTAAAGAGGTTTATGAGGCTCGCTGGGGGTTTAGGAAACGCTCAGGAAAAGATAAACCAGCTCCCTATTTGGCTGCCAGTGCTGGGTTAGTGCAGGTGAACTGTTTTCATGGCCATTGATTCGAAAACTCTTATTTCAGGCACCAGGAACTAATCTGTTGCTTTTTGGATGAGTGGGTTGCTTAATTAAAACTGTAGAGCAAACCTAATTGTTTCAGTGAAGTGCTTCTCATACCTCAGAGTACCTGAGGTAATTAGGAATGTGATTTACAGTTGAAGAGGTTGGAAAATACAGGGGGAAATTATTCCTCCTCCTGGTGGGAGAAACACTAAACTCCCTTTTTAAATATGCTGAACCAAAAACCTAAACCCAACAAAAAGTTGTTTAAAAACCTATTTTGAGTAAATTGTTTCCAACAGGCTCTGAAATACTTCATTCTCTGTGTGTGTGTATATATAAATATATATATATAATGATTAGTTATAGTTAATGATTAAATATGCAAGGGCAGGGAGCACAAGAATGCAAGATAAGAGCAGCAGCAGCAGCAAGAAATAAAATCAGGATTAGAAGTTGCCCAGGAGAAGGTTCTCCCATCAAAATATTATGAAAGGTCCAAATGAAATCAGTTTGGAACTGAAGTGCCAGAGGGTGGAAGGAAAGTGCCAAGAAGCAGAAGTTTTATATAAATAAACATGAATTATTTTCTCCCAGAGATGTGTTACAGCTCATAACAGCCAAATACTGTATTTTCCTGGTTTTCCAGTGTGTTGAAAACCATTCCTTGCCTTCCTCATTTTTGACAAATTCTGTTTTATTTATATATTGATTTACATTTAACAGTTCTGTTTCACAGCAGAATTCAGGGCAAATGTCAAGTGACTGAGTCTGGGACTCAGTGACTGGGGGATTTTTACTGACTTCTCTCCTCTGATCCAGATTTTCTGCTGCATATTTTAAAGTCCTGAAGTTATCCCTGAGTTTTTGGGATGGCAGGTCCCACTTTGTGGGACTTTTCTGTATTGCCACCACAGTTATTTATAATATAAAATTGTTTATTTTTTTAAGATAAGCCAGTAAGTGAATTCAGGGAGCTTTTTTTTTCACTTCCACTTAGGAATGGCTTTTTCTTTAAGCCCCAGCCCCTGTTAGGCCCACTTCTTCTAAGCCTGAGTTCAAGACCAGTGATTAGACAAGAGATTTTTACACATATAAAATCCCAGAGAAGAAGAAACTAAGCTTTGCTTTAAAACCTTTTCTTTGGGAATGCACTGATGATTCTTTCCAGCCTATAAAACCAGACATTGCTGCGTGTTTAAGTGCAGCTGATGAAGTTGGAATTGCTGAGGTTCAGGGAGGGGAATGATATTTGTGGGAGAAGTTCCCATTGGGTATTTGGGGTGTAGGGAGGGTGGGGAATTGTCCTTTCCCTGTCCTGCTGCACCATGTTTAGGTCAAGGAGCTGCAGCTGGTGAGTAAAGCAGAGCAAAGAGACCCTGATTTAGCTCAGTGCCTCCAAAAGGTGGATTTCAGGATCATGAGGAGGGCTGGAAGGTTTCCAGATGGGTGGCAGGAGTCAACAGCCAGTTACTGGAATTAAGGAGGAGACAAATTTTCCCACACTTCCTGTTCCTCAGAAAAAGAGGACTGGGAAAGTGGAATAAGAGAGATTACACAGGTTTTGTTCCAGGTTGATGTTTCTAATTCAGGAAATAAATCAAGGTGGGGGGAAACAAGTCCCCCAGCCAAGGCCAGAAGTGTTTTCTGGGTCACATTTTGGAAGGTGTTTTACTCCTTGGGAGTAAAACCCACACACCCTGGGACAGCCCAGGGGAATCCCCCCTGGAACACTCTCCAGTTCCTTCTCACCTTCTCAAATCAAACCTTAACCACCTGCACTTGGTGCTGCTGCTGCTCTTGGGAAGAGTCATTATTTTGTTTTTAAAGGATCTGTGCGTTCCATTAGTGCTTGGAAAACACTTGCTGAGTGTTATTTCATCCCAGAGGTGTTCTCCCATCTTCCTTTTGGGGTATTTTTTTTTTGTATTCTTCTCTTTAAATGCTTATTCTTTTTATGGGAATTTTGATGTCTGGAGTAACCTGCCTGTTCTGTTTTGGCTTCTTACTCTGCTCCTTGGTGTTTTTTCCTTTGCAAATCCACTCTCTTCCTCCTTTTCTTTCCTCATCATTCCTGAAGGGGAAGATAAATTCACGGGCACGTTGGGATTAAATTCTGCCTTTTTCTGGCAAAGCTGTGTTGGTCATCACTAGACATTTCCACTTGTTTTTCCCTGAGGAATTTTATATCCTTGACAGATCTCTCTGGTGCCAGAAGACAGAGCAGGTTCAGGATGAGCTGAGCCAGGACCTTTTGGGGAGGATTTATGGGCTTTCCCCAGGGTGTTTTTGGGCACAGATGTGCTCATCTCATTTTCCTCTTCCTTGGAGACCCTGAATCCACTAAAATCCAACCCCTGGGAATAACTCAGGATCCGTAGCATACTTATAACTCATGGTGTAAATGTGTTAGGTTTAGTTTGTGATGGTGAAATTTGGAAGCACAGCAAAGAAATCAAGTAAAAGTGGATCAGGATCAAGAGATGTTACAGAAACCCAAGTTTTTTGTCTTAAAAGGTGCCTGAACATAAAACCTCAGTGGGTTACCCCTGATTTTTGTCTCCCTGGGATAAGGAGGTATTTTTCCTTGTGATGTTTCAGTGGAGCAAACTCCTTGATTAAAGTTTGGGGAAAATTAGCACTTCCAGCAGTGTTCCTGTGCAGTTGGTACAGGGCAGATGTGACTGGGACTGAGAACCAGAGCACACATTTCCTTCTGAAAAACAGACAGTTTGGGGTTTGTTGAAGGGTTTTTTTATTGTCTTGCTGGCTTGTTTTTGGAGGAGCTGTTGGAATAATGTGAGATTATGACTGATAATACCTCTGGCACTGGCAGAGCAGTAAAATTGATATTAATTAGGAGAGTTTAGATCTAGAGAAACTCCACCACTGCTGTGGGCTTGGATAAAGACAAGCACTGAGAGCAGAAGATGCTTGTTCAGATTGAAGGCAGCACAATTCAAGCATCATTTGGAAAGGAAATCAGTGAAGAAAATTTAGAATTGATACTGAAATTGAATTTGGAAAAACTGATAATTTGGGAGAATCAACCATTCTTGCAGCTCCTTTGCACTCACTCATCCAGCTCAGGTAACTGAACCAGAACTTGGGTGTTTTAAGCTTTGATTTTTGTGGCAGCAGGAAGGAAGGAATTGAACTTTCCATTCCTCCACAGCCTGGATCCCTTTATTTTTCAGCTGCTGGGGACAAAAATGTCCTGTCTCCACTGATCTGTGCTGTGGAAATAGGGAAAACACAAGGTGAAGCTTTCTAGAATGCTCCTTTCCTTTCTCCAGGATGGTGGGAGGTTTCCCATTTGCTCTCCCTTTGCTCAGGAAAGGTCTTGGGGCCTCCACAGCAATTAATCCTGTTTGCACTTCATTATGTTTTGTCTCATCAGTTGTTCATCTACAAGTCTCAGGAGAGTGTTTGGACCAGATTAGGCTTGGTTAAGACTCATCAAGGTGCCGTTTGCTGGGTTTGATTAGTTCAGAGGCAAAAGGGCCATTTTTAGTGGTGCTTGGAGGGCTGTTTTCTCCCTCTGCCTTACATCTGGGATATTTATTGCTGGGCTGTGCTGACAGTTGTGTTGCTGGCTGAGCTCCTGGGCTGGCTGAGGCCCTGGGTTATGAATCACACCCTACCTGTGGTCCTGCTGCATCTCCAGCAGGCGTGGTTCCATCTCATCCTGCCTTTGCTGTGTGTGCTCTGCACTGAAACATTCACCTGCAGGGATGGTGTCACTCCCTGCTCACAAACAGGGGGAGAAAAGCAAATTCTGTGTGCTTCAGGAAAAGAAATGAAATGGGAACACAGAATCACGGAATGGGGTGGGTTGGGAAGGACCTTCAGGAAAGGAGAGTGACTTTTTGCTCAGCAGACACTAATGGGACAAGGGAGAGTGGTTTTAAATTGAGAGAGAGGAGGTTTAGGTGGGATATTGGGAAGGAATTCCTGGCTGGAAGGGTGGAGAGGCCCTGGCACAGGTTACCCAGAGAAGCTGTTGGCTGCCCCTGGATCCCTGGAAGTGTCCAAGGGCAGGTTGGGCTTGAGTCAATGGACTCCTTTTGGTAAAGGATCAGGAATTAGGCTGGGCTACAAATATATTGGTTGGCTTGTTTTCTAGATTTTGGGTTTGTTTTCATTCAGTTCTTTTGAAAGGTGAATCCCACTGAAAATCCAGCTCAGTTCCATGAACCTGGGGTTCAAATGCAGTGTAATCTATTTTACAGTCATTCAGGTGCTGGGCTTTGAGGGGGTCTCTAGTCCAACCTCTGCTTAAATCTCCCTCATGTTTTTGGTTACAAACATCCACAACATTTTTCACTGTATTCAGAACCAGTATTTATTCTCAGGACTGCAGAGAAATGTGCTAATAAGGGTTTGCATCATACATTTTATATACATTGCTTTTTCTGTTTACAGATTTGGGATGATTTCCATTCAGCCCATTACCAGTAGCCTGGGAATCACTTCGTAAACCCTACAAATCCAACACTGCCCCCATCTATTCTCCATCTCCTTCCACTTCCTAAACCCTACAAATCCAACACTGCTCCCAACTATTCTCCATCTCCTTCCACATTTAAACCCTACAAATCCAACACTGCTCCCATCTATTCTCCATCTCCTTCCACTTCCTAAACCCTGCAAATCCAACACTGCTCCCATCTATTCTCCATCTCCTTCCATTTCCTAAACCCCACAAATCCAACACTGCTCCCAACTATTCTCCATCTCCTTCCCCACCAACTGCTTTCCCCTTTTAGGGATTTTTAATGTTTTATTTGCCTGGGCTTGGGAAAAATCCATCTGTCAGTCCCTGCAGGTGGACTCTTCTCCAGGAACAGCTTCCCCTCTGTTTTCTTAACCTTGGAATTCACTCTTATCTGTGTCAGGGTTTCATTTCCTCTTTGCCTCGTCTGATTTTACTCCATGCAGGATATTTAGCATATAAATGAACTCACTGGAATGTCTGCACGAGCCTCCTGCCCATCCTCCCACTTAAAAAACCCACTCAGTGTTGTGTTGGAAAATGTCATTTATTAGTTCATTCCCCAGGATCCACATTTTGGGTGAGTCTGTTGGATAGGATTTATTTTTCTGTTTTATTTTTTTTTTTTGGTTGGGGTGGTTTTGGCATCGCTGGCTTTCCATCCCAAACACCACCAAGGCAGTGAAAGTTGAATTTTGTGGATTAAACTCCTCATCCATCCCTATTTGAATAGCAGTGGACTCTAAATTGTGTGGAATAAGACTCACTTTGGGGTTGGAGGAATTCATGGCATTCCAAATTGGAATTTGAATTGTTTTTAAATAAAAGTGACTCGTAGTCACATTTATCTGCCACTGAGCAAATAATTCCAAAATTGAAATGCTACATTGCTTTTCAAGAAAAGAATTCTTTCATTTTTATAGCTTTTCAGGTATTGGCCTAAAAATTTCAACTAAAAATGTTCCTAAATAGGGGCAAAAATAAAAATAATGTCTTCCCAGAATGTTTTGCCAAAACCTTTCCATGTTTCTTCCTTCTTGGCTAAAACAATTTGCCAGATGAGTGTCCAACCACTTGGGTTTAGTTGTGGCAGTCCATGATCCCAAACTAAATGATCCCAAGATTCTCTGATTTTGTGATGTTCTCCCTGCCACTAGAAAAACATGGAATAAATATACTATATATAAATATAAAAAGTAATTATATATAAATATATACCAGTGGAATAAAATATTTCTCACAGAAGATGGTTTAGGTCCACTTGTAATCCTAATTAATTATCTGAACAAGCTCATGAAGTGTAAAATAAATAATTCTGAATTCTTCAAGAGGAAAAAAAAAAACCCTGGGCAGGGCACTGGGGTTGTTCTGCACCCTGGAAATCAAATAAAAAGATCAAATAAAGCAACTCTGTTCTCCAGAAAATGTATCTAACACTGGTTTTAACAATCCTAAACCAAAATGTGGGGTGACTTTAGATCAGCTTTGCTGGATTTTTGGGTTTGCTTTTGACCCCAACACATTTTTAAAAGGCTTTGAAAACCGTGTGTTTGGGGGATGGAAAAGAACCACTTGGGTTTTTTTCCTGGGAACAGGGAAAAACAGCTCTGGAGGATTTTCTTGCTGGGTTTCATTTTACTTCCAGAGCAGTTGCTTATCTTCATCTTGTCTAAGCCATGGGTCTCAAACCTTTGCTTAATTAAGGCTGGAACAGTAAATAAACAAAATTATTCCTTCTTCCATGGAGAGCAACGAAAGGTATGTGAGGGACAGATAACAGTGTTTATATTTTTGAAAACTTTGGGGTTGTTGTTGTTTTTTTTTTTTCCCCTTTCATCTTCTCCAAACCTCCCACCAGCAAAGGGCAAAAAACCAGCTCAGAGAAGCAGGAACTCCCCAGAAGGGTAAATTTTGTGGGTGGCTCGTGGTTTGAAATCAGGGTAAAGACATCCCGGCGTTTAATTATGAAATAATAATTGGGGATTGGGAATTGTAGCCAGCAATTTCACTGGGAAAGAGGGAAATGTTGGTCCTGCAGGGAGGTTTAATAACAATGAACGTTGGGCAGCACCCAGAGCTGGGAGCCAGGGCTGGATTCCGGCATTCCTGGGCTTTGGAAACTCAGCTGCCTTCCTGGAATGCTCGGAATTGCTGGGAAAAAGAGTGATTTTAAATCTTTTCAGGTCTCTGAGTGTGTGTCAGGGGAGGGCTCTGGGGCAGGAGGGACAGCACGTGTGGCCAGGGGAGTCCCAGCGGGAGGGAAAAGCAGGGATTGAAGGGATAAAATGGAAATAGAGGATGTTTTTGAGGGAGCAGGGCTTTGGGAGTGGGTTGAGGCTTTTTTTAAGGATGTTCACTGGTGTGGGTTTGCAGTGTAATCCAGACCTGGGGTTTGTCAGAAAGCGGGATCATGGAATCCCAGACTGGTTTGGACTGGGTGAGACCTTAAAGTTCATCCAGTTCCACGCCCTTCCATGGGCAGGGACACCTCCCACTATCCCAAGTTGTTCCAAACCTTGTCCATCCTGGCCTTGGACACTTTCAGGGATGGGGTAGTGCCAGTTTGCCACTGAAAACCTGAATCCCAGAGCCCTTGGGGTTGGAAAAGCCCTCCAGGATCGAGTCCAACCCAGCACTGCCAAGGCCACACTAAGCCAGGTTTAAATATGTCCCTGTGTGAGAAGCAGAGCAAAGTTTTAGACTAATAACTGGTATTTTTATTTTGATTTTTCATCTAGGTAGGAAGCTGTTAAATCTGGTCTAATTATTTAGGTAAAAATATAATCTCAGCTCATAAATAGCTTTCAAGTGCAGGCCTGACCTAATGCTGGTAAACTTTTATGGTTTGTCTGCAGTGGAATGAATCTCCAAACATTTGTGGTTTGGAGCAAATATTTGTTGACTATTAAAACTACTGGGTGTAAACAGAGAAGGGGGAACTCCGTTGGATTTGCTGAGTAAATTAAAATTAATTGAATTAAAGGCACAGTCAAGGATCTTGGAACATCTTGTTTATTTTAGGCAGCAGGAGGATATATTTGACTTGATAAATCTTACTCTTCTAGCTTACCTAATTTTTAAAAAAATCACATTTTTTCTGAGCAGAATTAAAAAGAGTGTCTCAGAAGTGCTTTGATTGTTTGAATCAGGTTTAGAATCAAAGAGTTTTAAAGTGAAAATGGAGCCGTGTTTGGGGGTTCAGCTTAACAATAGTTAGAGTCATTTATTTTCTGACTTCTCAGTAGAAAGAGATGATTCTCTGATTCTGTTACAGCAACATGTGAAAACCAAGGAAAATACCAGGATCAAAAACAAGGAAAATACCAGGATCATCCCAGCTCAACACAAATTTTTATATATATAGTAAGGATTTTGTGTAAGATTATGATACCAACTGACATTTTAATTCACTGTACACGTATTTTTTCATAGTCTGCTGTGCTTCAGCCACTACTGAAAAGGGAATTTCCCTCTAATTTTTGCCTGGATCCATCTGTTTTTCCTGGTTTTGCTTGGATTCCCAGTGCTGCTGACAAGTTGGTGTGTCAGGACAGGCAGTGATGCTGAAGGAAGGAGCTTCTGATCCCCGTGGAAGGGACTGGAAGGGAGAGAAAGGACATGAAACCTTGCTAAAAATGGCCAGTGCTGTGAAAGGAAATGCAGGAAAAATTCCAGGCTGTGTCAGTTGTTTCCTCCAGCAGTGACTCACTGAAGGAATTTTGGGAAATCACTTGATTTTTGTTGCTCTGCTGAGCAAGTGCAGCGGGAGGGTGATGATAGAGCTGCACTGGACATAAATATGCTCAGATTTATTCCTGGGTTTCTCCTCCAGTTCTTTGAAATTCAGAATGTCTTGAAATTCTGAATTTCTTCATACTGCTCTTCCCATTGCTCCTGTTCAGGCTGATGAATAATTTGGATCAGGGTGGTGCTTTGCCATGGGTCTGTGCCCAGGATGCTGAAGTCAGCCCAGCTGTCAGAAAACCCCCATTTTTGTGCTGTTCTGAAGACAAAACCCACGAAAC
Organism: Manacus vitellinus; assembly: GCF_001715985.3. NCBI lineage: Eukaryota > Metazoa > Chordata > Aves > Passeriformes > Pipridae > Manacus > Manacus vitellinus. The sequence continues at coordinate 7,368,333 of NW_021940498.1, read as the reverse complement.
TGTTTGTTGGAGCGGGATATTTATTTAATTTTGGACTTATTAACATCCTTTGTTTCCATAACAAAAGAAGTTTCCTGGGATCTCTGGCGAGTGCTGATGGAAAAGAGTTGGTGGGTTTGTGTGTGTTTGTATCACATTGGGTTTATTGATGTTTTAGTCACCAGCTCACAGGGGCTGCACACTGGAGTATTTGAATTAATGTCATCAATTTAATTTAATGTTAGAAACTCTGGGTTGTTGCACTTCAAAAATCCTTCAAAAATCCGCTTGAGTGTGTGAATACGGAAATGTAACCTCCGAGATGTTCTTTTAAAAACCCCAACCTGTGGAACCGGCCAGGCTTTTACATCCCTAGAAAAACCATTCCCTGACTCTGGGCTCTGACCTGGCTGTGTTTGGGTGTTGTGCTGGTTTAAAGGTAAACCAGCAGGGGAAATGAACCCAACTCAGAAGAGAGATTGTAAGTCAGAATAACAATTTAATAAAATAATACAATAAGTGCGATTATACAGACAAACGATTGGTTTTAACCCACAAAACCCAAATGTATAACCCAGCACCCTGGGGCACGGACAGAGTGGTGTTCCTTGAGCCCCCTGAGTCCAAAGGAAAAGGAGAGAGGAAAACCTGTTGGTGAGAGTGCTGGTGCAGTCTGGTTGAGAGTGGTGGTCTCAGTCTGGTTGAGAGTGGTGGTCTGCAGTCTTC
>NW_021940498.1:7365392-7366903 GCF_001715985.3 Manacus vitellinus | reverse complement strand
AATTCCTGGCTGGGAGGGTGGGGAGGCCCTGGCACAGGTTGCCCAGAGAAGCTGGGGCTGCTTGTGCTCATTCCCATGTATCTCCGCGTTCTTCCCTCATTCCCACATATCTCCATGCTCTTCCCTCATTCCCATGTTTTTGCGTGCTCTTCCCTCATTCCCATGTTTTTTTGTGCTCTTCCCTCATTCCCATGTTTCTCCATGATCTTCCCTCATTCCTGTGTTTCTCCATGCTTTTCCCTCATTCTCACATTTCTTGTTGCTCTTCTCTCATTACCACATTTCTCCATGCTTTTCCCTCATTCCCAGATTTTTCCATGCTTTTTCCATGCTTTTTCCTCATTCCCATGTTTCTCCATGCTCTTCCCTCATTCCCATGTTTCTCCCTGCTTTTCCCTCATTCCCATGCTTCTCCCTGCTTTTCCCTCATTCCCATGCTTCTCCATGCTCTTCCCTCATTCCCATGCTTCTCCATGCTCTTCCCTCATTCCCATGTTTTTCCATGCTCTTCCCTCATTCCCACATTTCTCCATGCTCTTCCCTCATTCCCATGTTTCTCCATATGTTTCCTTGGTGGTGGAGGCAAACCTTTGGAAGGAAGGGATTATTTGGATGTACAGGTATTCTCCTCTGTGGCAGCTTTATTTCAAAGAAGTGAGTGAGCACGGAGTGGAATCTCAGCCAACACTTCCCAAATCCACTCTTTGCTTCCTTCAGGATGTCAGGATGTTTCTGCAAACGCTTCCCAGATCCGTTCTTTGGGATTCTGGGATTTTTCTCCTCGGAGGTTCCACACAGCTCGTGATGGTGCTTTGCAGGGAAGGTTGTGATCACTGTCTGTCTCCACAGGCTTTATTCCTGGGATTAGTACAGTCAGAAAGTCAGGTTGTAGTGTGCACATCCAAGCTTCAGCCTTCCCAAATCCCAAAGGAATTGCATGCGTGGAAAGTGCTGAGTGAGTTTCACCTCAGATCCTTTCCAGCCACCATAGATGAGGATTTGTTCCAGAACTGTGTTAAACAGTGTTTTATTCCCTTTTTTTCTTGTTCTTCATCTCCTTTAACTTCCAGTTGTGCCTGTTGGGTTGCTCCCAACTCCTTATTCCCTGTCTTCTGGGACATAGCAGCAGTTGGATCTAAGCCCGTGCTGGTCCTGCCACAGTGTGGGAGGTTCAGCTCTGAGGCTTATTTTCCCTTTTTACACTTCCATGGACTCCTGGATTAAAGAAAAAACCCACTCTGTTGACCTTGGCAGGCTGGACAGGGACAGCCCAGATCTGGAATTCTTAGAACTGCTCCCAAAATTACGCTGCTTGTCATTATTAGAGGAATTACTGCAGCACTTTCACTTCACCCCCGAGGAGCGGGCAGTGTTTGATGCCCCAAATTATGCCCCTGCTTTTCATGGCATCATTTGGGCAGCAAAGCTCTCCATATATTTCCTTTTCAAGAGCTAAGAAACAGGGAGCAGCACCGGTGCCCTTATTTCATCTACTGCAGTAAGGAGCTGAA
>NW_021940498.1:7362296-7364952 GCF_001715985.3 Manacus vitellinus | reverse complement strand
ATATTTATATATTTATTTCCATACCTTTTTTCTCATTTTTCTCATCACCTCACCTAGATTTATTCCTGGCTTTGCTGCCTGTTCCACTCCTATTTATTCCTTGATTTCTCACGTATTTATTCCTTCCCGACACCGTTTTTCATCCCAGGCCCTGCAGAAGGATGAGCTTTATCAAACCAACCCCTCGGTTTTCTGTGTCCCCGTTTTCCCTCTCCTTGCCCTTGCCTACTTCCCGAATGATTTTATGGAAAAGGAAGTCAGAGCAGCCACACAGTTAAAATTAAACCCCGTTTTCCCTCCTCGTGTTAGAAAACCAGGAGCAGGTGTGGCACAAACGAGCCTTTCCAGACATGATCCACTAATTTCCATGATGTTCCCTATGGATGGCAGCTGGGACACAGCCCAGGCACAGCCAAAGGCAGAGACAGGAGGGAAAACCTTCCATTTGCCACAGTTTATAGTTGGTTGGGAATAAATCCAAGCGTTACCCACATGTAGGACAAGGAATTTTTGGTTATCCCAATGTCCATGAAAACACTGACGGAGCAACGGAGGCAAACTGCACTTGAGTGGAAATTAGTGGAATTGCAAGGATTTAGTCAGGAAATTTAATAAAAATTCATGAAGTCCAGAAATGATGAATCTTTGTGCCCTTCTAGTCCAGGCTTAGAAGAGCAAAGGTGTCGCAGAGGGCTGGTTTAGGGAGGCTGCACAGGGATTTTTTGAGCTCAGCTTAACTTTCTGTTGATTTCTCAGCTTTCCACTTTTCCCAGGGAGGACCAAATTCACCCCTCCCGTGAAAAGGAATAAATAAAGGGAAGATGGCAAATGCAGAACAGTGCTGCCTTTCATTCCAAGGACTATTTTCACAGGATAATTCATCATTTTCACATGAGATAAAGTGTTTATTCAAAACCCAGCCCAGGCACGAGGCCAAAGCACAGCTCATGGCAGCCTTGCCCAAATTACATTCATAGAAACTTGTATTTTTCCAGCATTTTTCAGGTTTTATTTAAACTTTCATATCAAGGTTTTTTCCTCTAAGGATTTTTTAATTATTATTATTTTTAATAAACTGCAGCACATCTGTTGTGCAGAATGTGCTGATTTTGGGGCTTGTTTTTTTTTTCAACTTGAAATATTGCCACTGCAGATTTATTTTATAACTCGTGGTCACAGATACAGGAAGCTTTTAGTGGCATAAATTCTCTGGGAGTGTCCAAGGCCAGTTTGGAGCAACCTGGGATAGTGGAAGGTGTCCCTGCCCACGGCAGGAGGTGGAACTGGATGATTTTAAGGTCCCTCCCAACCCAAACCATCCTGGGATTCTGTGGTGACTCTTCTCCTGATCTTATTTAGGGATCATATATTGAATATTATTAAATCGTTGGGGTTTGTCCACTTTCCACGAGTGGAAAAAAACTCACTGAAAAATAGGAATCAACTGGATTTGATTGTTCTTTTCTCACTGATACCTCTCAGCTGGAATTTAATGGCATTAACAAATGCAATTTGTTGGAACAGATCAATGCTGATGCAGAAAAGGAGGAAGGGGAAGAGTTTGAGGACAGCATGGACGTGTTTGATGACAGCAGTTCCAGTCCTTCGGGCACCCTCAGAAATTACCCCCTCACCTGCAAAGTTGTTTATTCCTATAAGGTCAGTGAGTGATTATTGTTTTTTAATTGGTTAGAAAAATTGTATCACAGACCACTAAGAAATGTGGGAGCTCACAAGGTGGGATTCAGGGGGATTCCATCTCTTCTTGAGGGGAAAAAGGCTCTTGTGAGTGGTAATAAAGAGACACCTCATTTGGATTTTTTAAAGTATCTCCATCAGAAAACTTCCCAGTGTTTTAAAAACCATTTTTTTAAATAAAAATCGAGGTGAAAATGTTCTTTCCACTGCTCCTGAAGCCACTTTTCCAACCTTCCTGTTCTCCCTTCAGGCTTCCCAACCGGATGAATTGACCATAGAGGAGCACGAGGTGTTGGAGGTCATTGAGGATGGAGACATGGAAGACTGGGTAAAGGTATCACTTTCCTGGGATTGTTTGCATGAATTCCATCAGAAATGAAACTTGGAATGGGAGGAAATACTGGGATTCTTTCCAGAGGATTGTGCACAAGCAGAGGATCTCTTCTGTGGTTGGTTTCCAGGCACGGAATAAGGCGGGTCAGGTGGGATATGTCCCGGAGAAGTACCTGCAATTCCCAACTTCCAGCAGCCTCCTGAGCATGCTCCAGTCCCTGGCGGCGCTGGACAGTCGATCCCACACCTCCAACAACTCCACGGAGGTGGATTTAGTCTCAGGAAGCCTCAATGGAGACTCCAGTGGTAAATACCAGTGAAAAATAAACACTGTGTTAAGCTGCTTCTGGAAAATATTCTGTATATCCAGTCTGGGAGACTTCCTCAGATTCCATAGAATCACGGGATCACTAAGGCTGGAAAAGACCTCCAAGATCATCAGGGCCAACCTGTGACCAAATCCCACGGTTCCCACAAAACTATATGGCATTTCTCATGTTTTGAACACTTCCAGGGATGGTGACCCCCCCACACACTTCCCAGGTCAGCCCATTCCAATGGGCAGGGAATTCATTTTCCCCGATGTCCAACCTGAACCTCCCCTGGGGCAATTTGAGGCCCTTCC
>NW_021940498.1:7343960-7361142 GCF_001715985.3 Manacus vitellinus | reverse complement strand
CAATTTAAGAAAAACAGTCAAAACCAATTTGAGGAAAAAAAACCCAGAACTAATTTAGAGAAAAAGAAAATCAGAAGCACCTTAAGAGAAAAAAATCAGAAGCTACTTAAGAGGACAAAATCAGAACCAATTTAAGAAAAAAAATCAAGCTATTTAAGAAAACACGAATTAGAAACAATTTAAGGAAAAAATCAGAACCAATTTGAGGAAAAAAAATCGGCAATTTAAAAGCAAAAAAATCAGAAGTTATTTAAGAGAAAAAATCAGAAGTAAGTTAAGAGAAAAAAAAATCAAGCAATGTAAGAAAAAAAGTCAGAATCACTTTAAGGAAAAAAAATCCAGCAATTAAGAAAACAAGAATTAGAAGCAATTTAAGAATTAAAAAAATCGGAAGGAATTTGAGAAAAAAAGAACCAATTTAAGAAAAAAAAACAGAACCAATTTGAGAAAAAGAACCCTCAGAACCAATTGAAGGAAAAAACCCACAGAACTAGTTTAAGAGAAAAAAATTAAGCAATTTAAGAAAACAAGAATTAGAAGGAATTTAAGAAAAAAAAAGATCAAAAGGAATTTGAGAAAAAAAGTCTGGACCAATTTAAGAACCAAACCCAAGCCCTGAGTGCTTATATTTGAGTTTCTTACTCAGTCTAATATTTCTCAAGGGATGTATTTTGGGAAATAGAGCAGATTTGTGACTGAAGGGAAATATTTGGATAGAAGGGAAGGGAACTAAAGGAGGAAATTCCCAGTCCTTGATTTCTGGCAGAGCCTGAGATGTCAAACACAGCCTGGCACAAAAAGAGAATTCCAGGCTCTTTCAGCCCAAATTTTTTGGGTTTATACTTAAATTTCTTCTGTGTCCTCTTAGCTTTGAGGGGCAGGATCCTCCCAAGTATTGGAATACATGAAATTTTGCCAAAATGTCCCATTTCAGTAGAGTTCTGTAATCCTTCTATTAGAAAATCACACACATTCCCACATGGAATTGTGGTGGTAGAAACTGGACTTCCATGTTCCCTGTTTCTCCAGTGTTTTTATTCTTTATTTTGAGACTGTGAAAAGGAATATTTAAATTAAATTTGTGCAGCTGAGAGGGGATAAAGCCTACAATCCCAACACTTTCTTGTGGATCTGTGGCCACACAACCTTTTTATTTCCAATAACCTTCAAAAATCCCTCGGAATTACCTGGGAGAGGCTGGAAATTCCTGCTGGGTGGCAACCTATGATTTTTAAAAAATTGGGTCACTGTTCAATATCTTGGCTTTCCTTCCCACACGTTTCCTCTGGAGGGAAGCTGTTGGCACAGTGATTGCTCAGAAAACTGGGATGTGCCTAAGAAATTCCCAGGGGAAGGGTTTTTTGCAGCCCCTTGGATGTTTTTCCCCCACAGGTTTCTCCAACTCCGAAGCCCAACAACATCCTCCCACCACTCCCGTTGTACGACCAACCTCCCACCAGTCCCTATCCCAGCCCGGATAAAAGAGGCTCCCAGTTCTTCCCGAGGTCTCCATCGACTAATGGTAAGAATTTTGGGGGATGGAAAAACAACCACTTCAGCCAGAGCTTCATTTGGGATGTTCCTGTTTCGGTGGAGGGGGGGAAAAAAGGAGCGTTTTTGCCACGTGAAGTCGCAAAATCAGCCCTTCCAAGGGCTTAGGAGGTTCATGAAGTGAATTCAGCCAGGCTGAGGGGCCTCTTTGTGCTGAGGGGTTGGTTTTATTCCCTCAGAAAACAGCTTCGGATCCGAGTGCCCCGGGTTCTCCCAACCGCCGCGGATTCCCGCCGAAACTTCCTACGGAAAACTGCGACCTGTGAGTGAAACCCCGATCCTGGAGGGGGGTTTATTGGGGTTACGGAGTGGGAATTGGGGTGGGAACATCCAAATCCAGGGGGGTGGGACAGAACCTGGGGATTGGCTCTCTGGGTCCTGCAAATCCAGTGATTCCCTATAAACCAGCAGTGTCCTGGAGGAGCACAAGGCAAGGTCTGTTCCCTCTGTCATGTTCAGAGATGTCCTTGAGGCTCATCCAGGCCTGTCCTTCCTTATCCTGCCCTCCCGTGTCCCACCTCTGTGTCCATGTGAGGCTTGGAATCAGGAATTCTCACTGGGGAGGAAATTCCAGCTGTAATGATATAAAATAAAATATAGGTGTTACTTGATAAACTTGGGGTGTTGGGAGGCGATTTCTGGTCTTGCCACATGTAAAAACCCCTCAGCAGAGCTGGAAAAAGAGGTGAAGAATAAATGCCAGAGGAGTTTAATCCTGTGTTTTGTACAATTCCTGCTTTCCAGCAGTTTGCTGCACTGTCCTGGCATTACTTGGATTTAGAGTTATATTTATTTCCAACCCCTTTGATTTGAGGGGTTTGGATTCAAAATTCTTGATGATCAGATCAGTGTATTTTGTGTTGTCTTTGCTGCTTAGGAAAAAGTAATTTTGCCAGAGAAGAAAAGGAAGAATTTAATCACTTAGAACATGGCAAAATGCCTCTCCTGGGATTTACTTGGAGGGTTTCGAAGTCCTGAACCAAATCAGAACGTTTGTCTTTTCCTGGCCTTCTCAGTGAATGAGGTTGCAGAAAAAAAGAGCATTTTTGGATATTCCAAGAATGTATTCTGAATATTCCAATGGATATTGCAGTGAATTAGCCTTGGCCGTGGACACACAGGAGGCAGGGGCAGCACTGCATCATTCAGGGCTTAAATATTGATTTCACATTGATTTCCTTGTAAAACTCACTGATCCAGCCTTTGTAGATTTATATTTTCCTCATGGATTCCTTGCAATTTATTGCCTTTTTGAGATACCACTGCAGTGTCATGCCTTGATCCAAAGGATTTCTCTTAAAGATATCCAGGATATCCAATACTGGGCAGTTTGGGATGGAATTGCCCCACAGTTCATTATTTTCCATAGCAAGTCACTCTGTATTCCAAAATCCCATCCTGAAAACCCTGGTAGCACTAAAGGTGAGCAAAAAGAACTGGATGGAAGTGGCAGAGTGTGAGACTAACCCCAGATTTCAGGGGTGTGTCTCGAGGTCAGTGATGGATGAAGTGTAAGTCCCTTAGAGGCAACAAAGCATTCAGGCAGCTCCCACCCCACAGAAATTCCAGGGAAAAGCACACCATCAGATTCAGCATTTGGTATAAATTCCAAGGTGTTTTCCAGTTTCCCGCCCTGGGTTATCCATGGGTGCAGGAAGAACGGGCAGGGGAAAATCAACTGTGGTGGCTTCCCTGGGGACATTGGAGCTGAATCCAGCTGGTTCCTCCTCCCTGTCTGTTCACGTCAGCTTGAGGGACGAGCCCAAAGGTGGCATTTAGTCTGTGCCAGAGCTGGGATTTGCTGGTTTTCTGCTGAGATTTGCTGGTTTTCTGCCGGGGTTTGCCCGTTCCGTGGCGGTCACGGGCTGGTTTTGGCCGTTCCAGGTGCGAGCAGCTCCTCCACCCCCCACCCAGCACCACCGCCGGCCCCCGGAGAAGATCGAGGACGTGGAGATCACCCTGGTGTGACCGGGGGGGCTGAGCAGGAGGGCTACAATCAAGACCAAACCCAGCATTTGGTCCCTCTCCCATTTTTAGGCACCTTTGCATGAAGAAGACTTTGGAATAGAGCGGGACACCGGGAGGGTTGGATTTCGGCGGATCCCTTCCCGCGGCCGTGAAGATTTTTGTGCCTTTTTTTGTTTGTTTTTTGGTTTCTTTCCATCGGTTTTGGCCTCTCTTAGCACAAAGCAAGCCCAGCAGAGGATTTGCCTTGGAGCAGGCTTTTCCTCCTGGCTGAAGATGCTCCGTTTTTTTCCCAAGGAGACTGAGGAATGAGCCTCCTTCCTGCAGCTTAGTCATAGCACCCTTTGCTCCCGTGCATTAGTACAGTATATTACTGTTGCCATAGGAATGTGCTGAACATTGTGGATCCTTCCAGTAGCATTGGATTGTCTGATCAGGTGTTAAATCAGATCCCGCGGAATGAAAAAAGGGAACGGGAAGATAAGTCAAAAGGAGAGGCTGGCTCCTCTTTCACCCCCCTGCAGAAAGGAAGAAACAGGAAAAGAAGCTCCTGGAGGAGCAAAAGACCACGGGGGGGTTCATTCCCCTCGTCAGGAATCATCAGCTGGACCCTTCTGCTCCTTGGATTCCTATTTACACAGGACTTTTTAGTCCCAGAGGATCTACTCTGGAGGTGCTGAATCAGTAGCAACATCTTGTTCCGTAGCATAAACCAGAAAAGTAAGTGAGGTTTTGTCTAGATCTGCAAATCGAGCTGCTTTATTTTTTGTTTTCTTAGCAGGTTTTTGGGGATTTGGGTTTGTTGTTGTTGTTGTTTTTTTTTTTTTTAAAGTGTTTGGGTCATTCCTACCCCAGTTATTGCTGTGTGCTTAATTATCCAACGTTAGCAGATATCTTTGTCATCCAACCACCTGGCTTGAGTTAGAGGTTCCATTTTAAGAGTATTTACATGCATTTAGTTGTTGCATTGGATGGTCCTGTAGTGTTTTCCCAGTGAATCCCATCAACCAGCCAAAGCCAGGGAGCCTGGAGCTCCCTGTGATGCCTTTACACCACCTTGGTGCCCAAGATCTGCTCTCCAGTTCCTCTCAGGAGAGAAGCAGAGAGGAGAAGAATTGCAAATTTCCCACTGGAGATCTCTGAAAAAGGGAGCTTTGCTTTTGCTGTGCTTTGAAAGAAAAGGGTTCTGAGGTCGGAGGTGGAGAGGGAAAAACTGGCTGAGAACAGGTTTTTTTTGGGTCCTGGCTGAATTATTGTCAGCAATCTCCATCAGAGGGAGGATCAGAGGCATCCCTAGGTTGGGTTTTGAGCTGTTTCTGTGGGTTCTCTTGTGTCTTCATGGGTTTTTGTTCAAAGCCAGTGAGTTTTCTACCTTTAGTTTACTAACAAGGGCTATTTTTTCAGGCTGCATTTACAAAAAAAAAAAAAAGAAAAGAAAAAAAACACAAAAAACAACTCATCTTAGGAGATTCTTTCATAAACTTTGCACATACCTGTAAATCCCAACCCAAGTTGGGTCTCTGAGACATCTGTGCTTTCCAGTCTCCTTTCCCAGTGGGATCCTTAACCAAGAGTGGGGCTGTTTGAAGACAACAACTCATGGATCAGTTCTGAAATCAGGGACTGTCCAATGAAGTCTTTTTTTCCATATTTTTTCCTTTCTTTTGCACCTCTTGTCCTGTTGATCTGTTTGAGGTCTTTTTATGTGTTTATCAAACTTATTCTTAAGTTTAAAAAAGAAAAGTTTTTAAAAAAGAAGATTTAACTGCAAATATTTTGAGATCTTCACAACGCAGAAGAAAACCAAGTGTTGCCATAAACCTTCATTTTTAATTCCTTTGGCCAGTTTTTTCTGTGTCCTTCATACCCGGACTTTGGGAAAAAAAAATTCAGAAAGTTTTATTTAAAAGTCTCTTTAGTTGTATTTTAAAATATTTTCTGTAAGAGCTGCTAATTTTATTTAAAATACAAAAGTGAAAAAAGCTACAAAAAAAATGTAAAAAAAAAAAAAAAGGAAGAAAAGCTGTAAAAAGATGCAAAAAGATGCCTCCTTTTTAACTATGATTTCTTCATACAGGGCATGTATCGGCCATCGCATCGTGTACAGTGTCAGTACACTGAAAGCATCAGTTGCTTTCTTTATATTGGCTGTAAAAAGTTTGTATTTATTATGTATAAAAAGTTGAATAATAAAAAAGTGGAACTAAATCCAAGGTGCTGTGGAGATTTTGGGGGGGGGAACTGAGGGACAACCTGAAGGATGGGGATAAAACTCGACGTTTTCTTGGGTGGGATTGAGGGAGAACCTGAGGGCTGGGGATAAAACTCGACTGTTTTCTGAAGTGGGCTTTTTGTGGTTTGGGTTTTTACACCGAGATTTGAGTTTTCTGCTCGGGAAAACACTTGTGCACCTGCTTAAAGCCAGCGTTAAACCTGGGTTTAAGGTGGTATCTGAGGAACAAAACGGTGCCAGAAACGAAGAGCCAGAACAAAGCTGCTGTTATCAAAATAATTGCTTAATAGCCTTGATGCAATTAGGGTAATTGGGTAAAGAAAGCAGGGAGAGTGATTGATAACAGCCCTTCAGTGTGATTGTCCCTTAATGGCCTCGATTTGCCTAATTGTGCCGGGAGTATTCCCAGTGCATCCCAAGCCTCTGCAGCTTTAGGATGGCTCTGTGGATTAGGATCCCTTCCCTGGGGGATTTTCCTTCCTTGGAAGCCAAGGAAGGCTTCCTTCCTGTGGTGAGCAGCTCCGTTCTGGGCTCATCCTGCTTTCCCAAATATTGCTTATCCATGAGCTCCATGTGCCAATTCCCTCCCTGGTTTTGGAGCCAAGACTCTTTTCCCTGACTGAGCCCAGCCAGACATTCCTGCAGGATGGGGTTGGATCTTTAATCTTCTACTCTTCACACAAGCTTTCATTTTTTTTTTCCCCTGAGCTCCTGCAGCCTCTTCCTTTGAGAATTCCCATCTTCTCCTGCTTTTTATGTGCATTCATGGTGCTCCTCCACAAATTCTTGTCCTGCCTTGCTGCACTGACCACTCTGTCCTTTCCTTTCAGCTTCTTGCTCGTGGCATCTCTCCTTTTCTTCCTGCATCTCTCAGCTTGGGCTTCTTTTCACCATCACTATCCTAAGGAATGATGTTACTCCTCAAATCCACCAGCAGAGCCACTTTTCCTTCCCTCCATTTTTAACAGGCCTCTGCTTTTTCTCCTTCCCCTTCCCCAAAAGCTGTGCTGTCCCAAAACAGAGAATTCTGTGATCACAACATTCCAGCCATTAACCTGTTTTCCCCGAAAACCTCTTTTCCCCTGAAGTGTTTTCCCAGCTCCAGCTCCCATTGCTGCCGTTTCCCTGGAAGTTGGACACGGTTTGGGCAGCACAGAGTGACCACTTAGAGGCAAAAAGAGGTGCTGAGGAAAACCAAACGCTCCAAAGGTTCTCTTTTCTGCTTGGGATAGTTAAAGAGGAGGAATCTGGGGAACTTAGGCTGAAATGTTTATCCCTGGAAGTTGACAGCACAACCTGTTAGAGCTGGAGGTTTCTCTCATGGCTCTGGTTCCCAGATTTTGGCTTTAAATGTAGATACAGATGGGATATTGGGAAGGAATTCCTGGCTGGGAGGGTGGGGAGGCCCTGGCACAGGTTGCCCAGAGAAGCTGTGGCTGCCCCTGAATCCCTGGAAGTGTCCAAGGCCAGGTTGGAGCAACCTGGGCTAGTAGAAGGTGTCCCTGCCCATGGCAGGGGGTGGCACTGGATGATTTTAAGGTCCCTTCCAAGCCAAAGCAGTCTGGGATTGTGTGATTTTCGGAAAGGATAATGGGACTGGGATTGGGCAGAAGGGATGGGGGTAAATATCATAATGTCCCTTTACTACAAACTGTGCTGGGGTTTTTTTGGGGTTCTCTTTCCCATATAGCACATGGTTCTCTCACTGGTAATAGTAATTAAAAAGGAAAAGCAAACCCCCAACCTCTTCTCTAAATAAAGCATCTTTTGCTCCTTGCAAGCCTGACTGTTCCACAGCCGACACTTTTTCCCTGCCCGCTTTTCCAGCAAGCTCCCTGAAATTAATAACCTGCAAATCTCAGCATGGCAGGGGCAGGAGCAGCAGGAAATCCACCTCAGTCAGTCTTTCCTTCCCCTGAGCCTCCCAGGAAGGAGGGGAGATGCTGCTGCTGTGGGAAGAGTTCTGTCTCCCTGTATTTTTCCCATTTGCAGCTCCGTTGAGCAAAAAGATTGCTGGGAGCGATGGGAGTGAATGTGCTGCTCCCTTCTGTCCTACACTTGGCCAGCTCTCTCCAAGCTCAGGGATATTGAGAGTTCAGGGCACAGGGAGAGGCTGGAGAAAGGGAAAAAGGAGAGAAGACGGGAGTCAGGGATGCAGCGAAGGAGACAATAAAAATGCAGGCAGGGAAATGCCGACGTGCTTGCTGTGCCAAGTGGTTTCCTACTCCAGGCAGTCCCCAGGGGGATTGAGGATTCCAGATCTGGCAGAAGGATCAGTGCAGCCTCTGCATTGCAGGTCATTCCATCCAAGGGATGAAAGCACTGCAGTGAGAGCGGGGCCGGAATGGAGCAGGCAGGAAAACGCCTGGGATTGTTTTCCAGAGGTGGACACGGGAGTAACACGTGTGTGACATGGGAGGAACATCCCCAGCGTGGAGGGGAGGGGGAAATGGGGCTGCTCAAGTGCAAGTGCATCTTCTCAGCTCCTGGCACAGGGGAGTGCTGGGAAGAGCCCAGCTCTGCCTCTTGGATAATCCCCCAAGGATTGATGAGACGCCCGCTGAGCCTTCTCCGGGCTGAAAACTTAGGGAATGGTGGAAGAGAATCCCCAGGACAGGGGGAATCCTCAGGTTGCCCCAGGTGAGGTGTAGGTTGGATATTGGGGAAAAATTCTTCGTGGAAGGGGTGGTCAGACATTAGAAGAAGCTGCCCAGTCCCCATCCCTGGAGGGGTTTGACAACCCTGTGGATGTGGCGCTTGGGGACAGGGGTTAGTGGTGGCCTTGGCAGTGCTGGGGAATGCTTGGACTCACTCTTGGAGGGCTTTTCCAGCCCAAATGATTCTATGGCACACAGAACCTCTGTGTGGAACTGCACCTTAGACCGGGGTTGTCACGGAGACTCCAAAATGGGATTCCAGGATTGAGGCTTCAGTCCGAACCTCCTTAAGGGTCCCTGGAAAAGCAACACTGAGCCATGGCCTTGTTACTGTTCCCAGAAACACTTTGGAATAAAACACATGCTAAATAGAAGAAATAACATGCCAATAGCAACAAACAACAAATGGCAGCTCTGTACGTTGGGAATGGCTCGTGGGGGCTTTCGAATCCCAAATCCAGCCCACAGCACCAGGGAACGAGGCACGTGGGGTCTGCCGAGTCCATTGGCAGCCCAATCCCATTCCTCCTGCTCTTCCCGTTCCAGGTTTTCCCGCTGCAGTGAGTTTTTCCAGCCCATTGGCCTGTCTGGAGTATGTCAAGCTGTGGTGCTTCCACTGCTTTGTTTAAAGCCCCTTTGCTGTCTCCTGGATTTCACAGCTGGTATCCAAAGGGGCCACGGAGCAGGAATGGGGCCCAGTGCTCCATCCAGCTCTGGGGATCAGGCTTTGCCTCCCACAGAACCTGCCCCTTCCCAGGCATTAAATGGGCTTTACAGAAGGCACTTGCATCATTCCACCCAAAATCCTGCCACCGTGCAAATATCCCTGGAGTGTTCTCCTGGGTCAGGCTGGGATGGCTGTGAGGAACAGGAGACAGTGATAAGCCTGGCTTTGCAGTGAGGAGCCAGGGATAAGCTTGGCTTTGTAGAGCTTTATTATGGAAGGAGAAGCTGTTCAGCCTTGGGTCTGCAAGCTGAGCTCCACACATGGTTCCACCAGCTACTCCCAGTTCGTCCAAGCAGCTTAATCCATCCACCACACTGGGAATGTGGATTCCTACAGGTAGAGAAGCTTCCAGGTCCTCTCATGAGGGTTTTCTGGGAAGGATTGTGGTGCTGGGGCTGTTCAGGCCAGGATTCCCAAAACACAGCTGAGAATGGCTCAGGGAATATACAATTGCAATCCAAACTGGGGGATTTTGCTGCTGGAGAAGATTTTTTATGGCATTCTGGATTTGCAGTGTGGCCAGAGGCAAAATGAAGATGCTGGGAAGGAAGAGGTCGGGCTGAAGGAGGAGCATTTCCCAGCAACTCAAAACTGGCTGTGGCTGTGGCCTTAGTGAGGTGAACGTGAACTGGGCCACCTGGAGAGGAGATGGTTCCATTGAAACATTGGATCCAGGAGCTGGGAGCTCATTCCGGGTCCCCAGTGCACAAATCCTCCTGTGTCCTGTTGGCAGAGCACTGGCAGCAGAAGGGTGATCTTTTAGGCCAATCTGTGCTGTGCTGAAGTGGTTTCTGGATTTCTGTTTTGCAATTGCCTTCGTTCCACTCCCATATTTCCCCCCTTTTTTTTTGGTGGAGTGGTTTAGGGTTAGATTTTTCTCCTTGAATGCAGATTCATTGCTGCAGAGCCGTGCTCCAGCTCTGCTGTAATTAGTTTTGTCTACTGTTAATTGCCTCTCCTTTTCCCATTGTTTATTGAAAGACGAATGAATTTCCAGGTCTGGCTGCTTTGGGAATGCTGACAGCAGCTTTTTGAAATCCCACAGCACAGCTATTTGTCTTTTTTACTCAGCCGAGTCCTGCAGAGTGGGACGAATTCGGCTTCACCTCCGTGTCCCGGGCAAATTACTGCACTAATTAATTTCCCTGAGACTGAGGCCTCCTTCTTCCTTAGCAGAGGGAAGGGATGGAGGAGTCAAGTGTGGATGGAAAACAGCAACAACCTCAGATTAACTCCTGGAATAAACTTGCTTGAAGAGATGTGAGATGCTGGTCGTTTAAAATAAGGATTCAAATAAAGGGATGGTCCATTATTAATCCCACGTCCTCCCTCATGAGAGTATCTTGGTTTCTGGGAAGTGAGCTCTGATCCACCACACAGTGTGGGCTTCTGTTCATGCTCCCTGGGTTTTAAAACAGAAGAACTGGCATTTTTCTTGGGAATTAGATGGCAGAAATTATTGCTGCTCCTTAAAAAGGAGGAAAGGCTGCAAAAGTGACAAAGAGGGGCTGTCACTGAAGGCCACGTGTGATGGTGGGAGATGACAAACCATAGGGCAGGACCCTGCAAAGGGAAGCTCCTTTTGGCAGAGCTTTAGAAGAGAGAGGGAAGTGGGAAGTGCTTGGATTTCCCAGGAACTTCAGTGAAAGGATCTTGGGGCAGCAGAGCTGAGGCTGAGGCAGGAAAGAACCCCTGGGAAGCAGCAGAAAGGGAAACCAAAATGTCATGTTTTTTTTTAATGGAGCAGATTTCCTCAGGGAATGGTGGTTTGGCAAAACTGCCTGGACACTGGGAGAGGGTTCTCCCAAACCCTGCTGGAAGGGGGTGTCTCCCCACAGATCTGAGTCTCCCAAACCCCCGAGTCCCCTCGGAGACTCCTCTTTCAGGGAAGATAATAATTCCCACCAGGATCAAGGAATATCTCAACTGCAGACTGCCCAAGTGGAGCTGGCAGTCCATGAATGGCATGGAGACAGAGCCAGGGAACCCCCTGATGCCTCCTTGGGCTTCCCCACCACTGGAACCCTCTTTTGGGTCCCAGCATCCAGGATTCACAGTATCTGCTTCTAGTTTTGCCAAAAAAATTTGGGGTTTTTTAAAATTTATTTTTCCAGAGAAACAAGTGAGGGGGTTTGGGGCTTTTTTTTTTTTCCTGTTTTGTTTTTTTTTTTTTTTCCCCCAAGCAAATTTAATTCCAAATACAAACCCAAATATTAAATTTAATAAACAGGGATTTTGGAGGGGTTAAGATTCCTGAGCCAGACAGAAACACCACATTTCACAGAATCAGAGAATATCCCACAAGGATAATCGAGTCCAACCCCTGGCCCTGCACAGGACACCCCAAAATCCCACCCTGTCCCCAAGAGCGTTGTCCAAACGCTCCTGGAGCTCCGGGGCTTTGGAAGTGCCCACTGCTCTGGGGAGCCTGTTCAGTGCCCCACCACCTTCTGGGGGAAGAACCTTTCCCTGAGATCCAGTGAGCCCACATCCCTGGCTGGGAGGAGAATAATTCCAGGCAGTAAATATTCTTGGAAAGGAAACCCTCAGCATTCCCCATTCCCAGCCTGCCACAAAGTATTGTTGAGGTCAGTGCAAATTATTACCAGGGATGCTGGAGTGGGATTCCTGTGGGATAACGAGGGATCTCGTGTTAATTCAGCTGGCAGAGCTGCTCAGTGCACAGCAGGGAGCTGCTGCTGCTTTGGAAAGCACCTGACTGAGCTAATCCGAGGGTGAGGAGACAATTTATTGATTTGAAGTCCTGGCCAGACGTAGATGGAGATAATTCTGGGATGCGAGGGATGTTATTGCCACAGAAAAAACAGGCTTGGTAAAGACTTTTCATTTCTTTATTAGCCTCTGCAAAGCAGAAGCAGCTTGAAGGTTTCATTTGAGGTGAAAAGCAGAGCTTTATGGATGGTGGCCACGGGATATTTCTGCTGAAACTGCAAACACCACTCGTGCTGCTCAGGCTGCCCCGAGCTCCCCCCCCTCTCTGAAGCTATTTTTAAAAGATAAGGGACAAAAAAAAAAAGGTGTTAAGTTTGCAGTTCTGCTTTTGCAGTCTGGTCAGGCGTCTTCTCGCTCTTCATGGGTCTCTTGAAAGCTGAAGACTCTGCTTAATGTGCTAGAAAATAGCCTTGTGCTGGGACCAGCAGCCGGTTTATCCCTGCTGTGCTCCCGCTGTGTCTCGGGGGTGGAGAAGTGCTGGGAGCAGGGGAAAGCAGGGAGCTGGTTATCCCAGGCTGCTCAGGGACCAACAGCAAAGTGGGTTTGCTTCCCTTTGCCCAAACAGGGAGGTGGCCCAGCTGAAATTTTGGGAGCTCAGCTCTGGGATCGAAGGTTTGGGCATTGAGAGCTGAGCCCAGCGTTGCAGCTCAGCAGGTCCCTCACCAGTTCTTGCCTCCAGCGCTCTTCAGCTATTCTGGAGGTGTCACCCACAGCTCCAGGAGAAGTGCAGCATCTCAGAAATATGGCAAGTGCTGCTGATTTTCTGTCCCTTTCCAGCCTTGTGTGTTCTCCCTCCCCACCTGGAATCTTCCACCATCGGTCCTGCTTTCATCCGCCCTGTCGCAGCCAGGCTGGGATGGGCACTGCTCCTCTCTCATCCCCCTGAGGAGGGAAAATCCTCCATCCTCCAAATCCCACAGAAACCCAACAATCTCCATCACTCTGCAGCATGACAGATCTCCTATCCTCTGGCAGATGCTGCCCCAGTGACGGGGACAGTGCTGAGCATGGGGGATCCACGTTTACGGGGACCAAACTGGTGGTTAAATTGTTTGAGTGTGGCCAACTTAGTGTCACCAGCCTCAGTGCGTGGTGTTTGGTGTCACCAGCCTCAGTGCGTGGTGTTTGGTGTCACCAGCCTCAGTGTGTGGTGTTTGGTGTCACCAGCCTCAGTGTGTGGTGTTTGATGGCCTCGTTACACCCCGGCTGTGGTTTTATCCAGAGCTTTGTCAGCGTGCCACGGGAGTGTGAAAATAAGGATATTCCAGGTGTGAGAGCAGCACAGTCCTGATGCACAGCCCTGCCCTGGGAGCTGCTGGAGGAGCTGCTGGAGGAGCTGCTGGAGGAGCTGCTGGCTGAGCTGGGCTCCCCATGGAGGCTGCAGCAGGTGAGGGAGGGGATGACTGGAACACCTACAGCACCAGCACGGTGTGATCTGGGGTTCCCTCACTGCCACCAAGGAGGGTGGAGGAACCTTCTGGATCCTGCGCTCCTCGGAGAAGCAGCTCTGCAGAGCTGTGCCAGCTGCTCTGCCCTAAAAAGAGGGAGACAAAGAGGCAGGTTAAAGCACTCCAAACCTGCTGTTCGTGCTCCCGATGCCGGTGGGAGCAGTGGGATTCAGGGAACAGCGGGAGCAGTTGGCACAGACACCCCGGGGCCGCCTGCCGGGGCCGTGCCCGCCGGTGCCACACGCTGGGCCCGGCTCTGGGCAGGGTTCGTGACCATGCTCGTGACATCCCAGCCAGTGTGGGATGCCAGAGGGTGTCCTGGATTTTCCTGTCAGAGCTGGCGTTTCCCAGAAGCACGGCTGGGGGAAGGAATCTGGAAGGGGTGTTTATAACCCTGCGCTGCTTCCCTTCCTCTTCCTGATCCCTTCGCGGCTTTGAGTGGAGAACAGCAGAGACAGGGGGCTGTGTGACACGGTGTGGCTGCTGGGGGTTGGGAATAACGGGAGCATGACTCCTGCTGGGGAATAGCACGGGATGAGCTGGTTGTTCCCAGGTGCATGTGGTGTGGGGAACAAGACAAGGCTCTGAAGTCCTCTCCTCCACTGAGCCACTGCAGCTCCGGCTGTGCCCTTCCCTCCCTGTCCCCTTTCCACAGGAAAACAAGTGACAGTTCCATTGTAGGGATGGCCACGTGCCCAGGGAGGTGTGGAGAACAACTCTGAGGCAGGGCAGAGCCCTGTGTGCCCACCAGAGATGTGTCCGACACCCAGAGATCCCACTGCGATGTCTGGGCCTCTGGATCCCTCGGGAACGTTTGATGGGTGGAGGAAAAGCTCTTCTGCAGGGATGGGGCAGCCACAGCTTCTCTGGGCAACCTGTGCCAGGGCCTCCCCACCCTCCCAGCCAGGAATTCCTTCCTAATATCCCATTTATCTCTTCCCTCTGGCAGTGGGAAGCCATTCCCCCTTGTCCTGTCCCGTCCTCCTGTGCCATGGGAGCAGTTCCACCATGAACTGCCATTCCAGGGAGTATGTGGAAGAGCAGGGAGTGGCTTTTGCCCCCAGCCTTATCCCAGTGCACCCATAAATCATCACAAAATGTGGTGTGGGGGCCAGAGCAGCCTCCTCCTGCCCTCTGTTTTTTTTCCTTAAAAACTGATTAAGAATCACTTGCTTAAGCTGCTGAGTTTCAGGTGACACCACCAGGGCAAAGTGCTCTTCTGGAAATGCCCATTAAGGTTTCAATTTCCATCCCTCTCCCAGAGCCACAGGGACAGGGTGTGAGCTGCTGGAACGACCTCTGTGAGCAACCACTCGGTTCATTAAATAATAACGAGCCCGACGATTCCCAGCTAAATGGCACAGCCAGCGCCCTTATTTCATTTCCTGTTTTTAAAGGAAGTATAAATTATTTACTAATGTGCTTAAAGGCCTTTAAGTGAATCCAGGCAGCGAAGCAAAATCTTGTTTACTGGGCAGATGCCCACAGGGAAGTGTTGGAGTGATGGACCCGTTCGTTGAGCAGCCACTGAACCGCTGCCAACAATTTATCAGATGGAATGGAGGTAACTGGGATTACAATGGAGTTTGGCTGGGGCTTCAGTGAGTGCTGCAATCCCTGGATTAAATCCAGAGAATATCCAGTGCAGAGCTTCTACTTTGCCCAGGGATGTTGATTTTCAAGCTTTAACCGTGTTCTCCCAGGGAGGAGTTCTCCTCCCAGAGATTCACACACACCTTTCACTGGAGCACAGCTATTCCTCCTTAGGAATAGCCGTTGCTGCCCCAGTTTCAATCCTGCTCCTGGGAAGGAGGTGGGATTGGGGCAGCTGAAAGCCATCTGTGCCTGGAAAGGCACCTTCCCCTGCTGCTGGAAGGTTTGTAGGACTCAGTCCCCCGTGTTCTTGCCAAGCCAAGAAACAGTAAATCCTCCTGAGTGTGAAATGTTTACAAAGGGCCTGTAAACGTGGCCCTGACTCCTGCTCCTCCAGGCCACGTTCCCACTCCATCTCCCACCACTTCCTCGGGCTGCTCCACGTGGGAAGGAACTCACTGGACAGGGCTTGGCCTCCACGACTTCTCAGGAAGTTTTCCAGAGCTGCCAGAGAGTGGTGAGTAACTCAGTGAGGGGGGTTTGTACAACAGCAGCTGCTCCAACTGCAGCAATAAACTGTAATATTGGGGCTCTTGCTGTAAAAATCCTGCCTGAGTCAGACTTTACAAATGCATTACAGCTGGGGCTTGCAATCCATCACTCCTCTGCTTGGACTACCTACTGTTCATTTAATGCAAACTACCTCTTCTTGTCCATCTCTGCCCCGGGTTTCATTTTCCACAGCTACTCCCTGGGAAAGCTCATTAGCTCTGCGGTGCCTCTGATGGAATTGCTGCTTGTAGGGAAGGGGATTTGGGTGGTTTTCTTCTCTGGGCCACTGGCCCCTGCACAGAAAGGTGGTGGAACATGGACTTAACTTGGAGGATTGACCTTGATCTTGTTTCCTGGTGTGCCAGCAGGAGCTTTGGGTGAGGGTTCAGCTCTTGGGCACGTGGGACAGGCAGCCCGTCCCTCTGAGCATGGTGGTGACCCAGTTTTGGGAGCCCTCAGAGGCCATGTGGTGACATCAGCATCCTGCAGGCACAAGGTTGGGTCTCGTGCCCTATCCGGTGCCCCGGATCTCGTCCTGGCTGAGCAGAACTGACGGAAACAAGCATTTTGGATTGTTTGTGCTCAGATTACTCTTCTTCAGGGGAATGATGCATTTTTATTCCTCCTTTATGTGGTTTGGTTATTCCTGCAGTGGTGACCACTGGATTTCTTGGTACTGGAGACAGTTCTCTCCTTGCAGAGACCACGTGGGTCTCCCATAGCTCCTCATTGCCATTCCTCAGGCCTGCAGGTGACTGGGATCTGGTGAGCCCCACACTGGTCCTCAGCCCACAGGTCCAGGAGCCTCTGCCCCAACCCCAGGGGGTTGTGGGAGCCCATCCTGTGGGGATCAGCTGGTCCCAAGCCCTGTTAGAGACCATCTCTCAGCCTCAGGCCTTAGATTTATAGCCAGACAGATCCTTTGGAGCAGCCAACCTTTCCTTTGGCGCCAGCTCCATCTCCTGCTCCACACAGATCCCAGGAAAAAAGCTCCCCTGCTGGGCACAGTGGGAATGGGGAGACCCTGTGCTTCCCCCTGTACCCATTTGTCCAGGGGCATTTTTGATGCCCCCAAGGCTGTGCAGATCCAGCCAGTCCTTGGTGCCTGCAGAACCTCCCTTATTTTTCCCCAGTTGGAGACTTCCCCGAGCAGGACAGTTGCTCCCCATGCCCACAGAAAGCACTGGGCATCCTAAAATCCAGCTGGGAAAGCCGCTGGCTGCCCTGGCCCCATCAGTGTGAAGGGCTGCCAGCCCCTCCTGCCTGCTCTGAACAGGAGCCAGGTTCCTGAGGAGAAAACCCTGGGATTCAGGCTTAATTGAGCCTGTGCAATGGCCTTTAGGGCCATAAAGCATGTCGCTGTCTGGGCTGTGAATGGAGCTGGGGGGAGGCAGGACAGCTCCCTATTCCCAGACCTGCTCCAAGCTGGCATCCCCCACAGCGAGGAAACCTGTCACTAACCCCCTGGCACCTGTAAGGGGCCCTCCCTGGGGGCACAGGGGGTTCCCTGCTGCCGCCAAGGGCCATGCCCAGGGGAACATCCCTCCTGTGCATCCCTGCTTTTGTGCCCGGCTGTGGCTGTGAACTCCAAGGGGAGATCCGAGATGCCAGAGTGGGGGATGCAGCGGAGGTTTTAATGCCAGCTGGGGGCAGGTGGGATGTCAGGGGTGCCCATTCTGTGCCCTCCAGGCAGAGGGTCGTGACTGGAGCTGGAGCTGGTGGC
>NW_021940498.1:7341456-7343690 GCF_001715985.3 Manacus vitellinus | reverse complement strand
GGCCTGAGCCTGGCCCTGCTCCTCCATGCTGGCCCTCAAATGCTGACACAACACATAGTTTGTCCTTACTAGGGCATGGACAAGGCGACACATGACAGGGCCGGGCTCGTCCCTCATGTTGTGCCTTTCCCTGTCTTCCCGTGATCCAGAAATACACTGTTTGAGCCCCTCCTGGGTAAACTCAGCCTAAAAAAATAAAAGAGATGATGCTGTTTGCTCTGCGAGTGGTGTGGTCCCCACTTGGAGAGCAGCAGAGTGGGGTTTGTGCACGCTGGGAGGGTCTTTCCTTGAAAATCATTTGAGAACCTGGTTAATAGGATCTTGGGCTCAAATGCCTGCACAGAGACATCCCCAGCTGCTGGACATTTCTCCCAAATCTGTTATTCTGGTGTTCCCCTGGGGTGAGGAGTCAGATGTCCCCTCAACGTGGCACAGTGCTGGGACAGTGGGATCCCCAGGTGGATAACTGGACACCTTTGTGGGCTTTTGAGTGCCATATTCCTGCCTGGCCCCATCTTCTTTCCCTGCCACAATTTGCTGCCCTTTCCTTGGTGCTCACAGGCTGGAGCAGGAAAACGAGCAGGACTTTAAATAACCCCCTCCAAAATATGTCTGTGTTTGTGTTGGATCCTTTCTGGGAGCTGGTTGACAGCCGGGCTCCAGAAACAGCAGGATGGGCCAGAGAAGGGGGAGGAAGTGGCAGGGGTGAGGGTGGAGAGAGGGAAGCTCCTCTAAGCCTCTTTGCTGCCAGGGAAAACAGGATAGTGCAGCATGCTGGAAGGGGGAAAAGGAAAGCTCTCCTCAGATTTCTCCTGTTCATCTTGGGAATGTGCTGGGAAAAGGCCACATGTGCACTCACACACTGTGTCCAGTGGAGAAATGTTGTTTGTTGGTGCTCCGCTCCATCCCCAGGGATTAGGGATGGTTGAGGGACATCTCTGGCCCGTTGACTTTAGGATCTTCCCATAAGCCCTTCTCCTGCTGTAAATCCTGGGCATCTGCAGCTCTGCCACATCTCCTGCAGCCCAACAGCCCTTCCAGAGGGCGAAGCTCCGTGTGTCCCTCTGAGGGGTTGGCTCTGGAAGCAGGGAGGGGACAGAGATCAGGGTGTCACACCCAGGCCAATCTGTGGCAGACACAGGCCTGGATCAAGTGTTGATGGTGGTTCCCACAGCACTAGGAAGGGACCAGCTCCTCCTCTGCCACCTGGACACGAGCTGGCTTTGTGTCACTGTGTCCAGGGGTGTGGGTGGAGGAGAGTGCCAGGAGCTCATGGAATGCCCAGGCTGAGTCCTGGGACATCACTGCCCCTCAAATCCACCCATGGTCCACCTGGCTTCAGCTTGGCCACAGCCTTAGTCCCTGAAGACTGAGAAGAGATGGATGGAGGTGTAGTTCCTAATTTTGGCCAAGAGGAAGTGTCTGTTGAGACATGGAGTCCATAGATAATGCCTTGGGGAGCAGGAAGACAGAAGAGTGTGTCAGTGTGTTCTGGCAGCCCAGGAGAGAGGGAAGAGAGTGGGAACAGAGGACAGCAGGCACAGCTGGAGCAGGGATGAGGGACAGGGGTCCTGTGGTGTCCCTTCTCGCTGGAGAGGGTGGGAGAGGTTCTTTGTGGGACAGCCACGCTTGGGCAGGACAGGGAGAGCAGAGGGAGCTGGTTGAGGGACAAGCAGGATGTTTGGATGCATTGGAAGTGAGAGGAAGGTGTTTGGTGAGGGGACGCAGGTCCTCCCTGTCTTTGCAAAGTGGGCCGTGGGCTGCTCTGCCATCCTTCAAATCCTGGACAAATGAATCCCTGGGGAAGAGGGAGGAGAGAGAGAGAGAGAGGAGAAACATGAAGCTTTTCCCCGCTCTGGAAGCCGTCTCCACTGACATCTAGTGGCAAACCAAGCTTTTCCCTGGAAAAGAGAAGAGCGAGATCCTCTGGCTGATGCCCCCACTGATCCCCACGGGCTGTGCTGGGGGGTGTGTGCGTTGTACTGGTCATACTGGTATTCCCTGCATGGTCATAGCCTCCAGCTGTGCCAGGGGAAGCTCAGGGTGGACATGAGGAGGAATTTCTTCATGGAAGGTGTTGCTAAACACTGGAAGGGGCTGCCCAGGGAGGTGGTGGAGTCCCCATCCCTGGAGGTGCCCAAGGAAGGCCTGGCCGTGGCACTCAGTGCTCTGGGCTGGGGGACAAGGTGGGCATCGGGCACAGGGGGGATCCATGGGCTGGGAGGGCTTTTCCA
>NW_021940498.1:7263277-7339846 GCF_001715985.3 Manacus vitellinus | reverse complement strand
AGGGGGTTGGTGCTCCCGCCCTGCCAGGCTCTGGTGGGTGCCCTAAGCCAGGGCTAGATGGGCTCTAAGCCCGATGTAAACGGCCACGAGAATCAGCAGCGAATGGAATATAACAGATCACTGATAGTTCACTCCGGGGTTATACCCACCCTGCCTGTCAGAGGATCCTATGCTGTTCTCCAGGAATCCCAGGATGGTTTGGTTTGGGAGGGACCTTAAAGATCATCCCATTCCACCCCTGCCGTGGGCAGGGACACCTCTGACCTATACCAGCCACCTACTAGGAGTGCATTATCCCTGGGAACTTCAGGAATAAGTTCTCTCCGTGGGGGGAGAGACTGCCAGGCAGCAGGATGGTCCTGGGGGTACAAAGAGCTTGACTTTGTCCGTTTGTGTCTCAGTTTGTGGCTGACGGGATCTTCAAAGCCGAGCTCAACGAGTTCCTGACGAGGGAACTGGCTGAGGATGGATACTCCGGCGTGGAAGTCCGGGTTACTCCCACCAGGACTGAGATTATCATCCTTGCCACCAGGTAACTGAGCTGCTGCTGCCGCCTCACAGGGGCTGAAACTTGAAGTAGGAAATGTTGCTACAGGAAAAAGATCCTTGAAGTGATGTTTAGTGACCCAGCAGTGTAGCTCGCTCACTGAACTGAGATGGTCTGGAACTCCTTGGGCTGGTTCCAGGCTCACCTGGGGACACTTCTCTCAGTTGTGCCGTTGTTTTTTCCCAGGACTCAGAATGTCCTGGGGGAGAAGGGGCGCCGGATCCGGGAGCTGACGGCAGTGGTGCAGAAGAGGTTTGGATTCCCCGAGGGAAGCGTTGAGGTAAAAC
Organism: Manacus vitellinus; assembly: GCF_001715985.3. Lineage (NCBI taxonomy): Eukaryota > Metazoa > Chordata > Aves > Passeriformes > Pipridae > Manacus > Manacus vitellinus. The sequence goes on along the minus strand of NW_021940498.1, from coordinate 7,339,012 downwards.
TGTCTGGGTTGGAGCAGCAGGAAAGGGGTGCTGCAGTTGGATTTGTAAGGACAGGATAATGTTTAACTCAGAAAACTTGGGGCATTTTTAAAGCTGTCACTTCAGCTGCTTTTCTCTGCTTTCCCAACAAGGAGGATGCAGATAAAACTTTGTAAATGCACCTGTAAATATTTTGTAGAGAGTGTTGTCCCAATATTGAGGTGAGAAGGCTAAACCCGTAGTGTATTTCTTCATTGCTGTTACCCTTATCAAGTTATAATGCTTCTGTCCTTACAAAGAAACTGTGCAGAAGGATCTTTGAAAAATAGAAAGTAATTTCTCCTGATGTTTGAGATGATTCCCTGCTTATTTTAGAGTGGTTGGACTAGTTGTCCTTTAAAGGTCCTGTGCAACCCAAACTATGCTGTGATTTCATTCCATAAAATCTGCTGCTCTAAAACAAATCAGGGAGGGAGGGAGGGGGAATGTGTATTCTGGGGTGGTGCTCACATGTATTCCTGCTTGGCCAGTGTTGCTGGATCACATTTTACAGGAGAGGTTGCTGATTGTCTCCAGCAAATGCTTAAACATAGAGAATTTGTTATTCCCCACACACCACGTTGGAATGTCTGCTGCTTCTCGACTGTCAGACCTTGGTCTCTTTGAGATCTTGGATTTGATACATCTCTCTCTCCCAGCTTTTCAGAATCAAAGGGCTTTGGTTTTAATCCTTAAGCAGACTTCCTTGGGTGATGTGTTAAACAAAGGAAACCCAGTGATCCCTTCTGTTTTGGGGCTGTTTGGAGCAGCAGCTCTTTAACACTGCACCATGGATGTTGGAATAGTCCTCTGGCTTCCCATGGAGTGTCTCAGCCCTGCCAGGAGTAGGAGACAGACAGCAAGGGATTCTGGGAGTGGAGTGTCCCAGGGTGAGACTTGTGCCTGGAAATGTGGCGGGACTGACTGCCCTGGGGTGGAGGATGGGGCAGGGAGTACAGTGAAGCTCCCGTGTTCATGTAGAAGTGTCCCAGACCAGGTTGGACAGGGCTTGGAGCAACCTGGGCTAGTGGAAGGTGTCCCTGCCCATGGCAGGGGGTGGAGTGAAAGGGTCTTTAAGGTGCCTCCCAAGCCAAGCCATGCTGTGGTCGTGCGATGTGGTGCCTCAGCCGCAGCCTGCCCTGAGCTCTCTGTCCCCGCAGCTCTATGCAGAGAAGGTGGCCACCAGAGGCCTGTGTGCCATCGCCCAGGCCGAGTCCCTGCGCTACAAGCTCCTGGGAGGTCTGGCCGTGCGACGGTGAGTGCAGCAGCTTACACGCTTACTTCTCGTAGCAATTACCTCTTTCTGGCATAAAAGTTGCAGGCTTGGAGTAGATGAGATTGCAGGTTGTCTGCCTGCCCTAAAGCTTGCATTTATCCCTTTGTGGAGGAGCGAGGCGGGGGCTCAGGTGACAGTGGCCCTGCTCCCAGCTCCCTTCGGTGATGAGCCGATGACGAGTCAGATGCAGGTGGCTCTGCCTGAGGTACCTCTGTGGGGTCACGTTCTGTGACGCTGCATGAGGGCCTTCAGCAGGAGCCTCCTGTCACCAGTGGATGATCTGGAGGCATTTGTCTGAGAAGGGACGGGGTGGATTGTCCACCCTCAGCTATGGAGCCGTTTCTGTGTCACTGTCCCCACAGTCTTACAAAGTCACAACAGTTTACTCAAGCTGGGCTTCACAGTACTAAAATGGCGTGGAGACTTTTGCTGCCTTGCCCAGCACTGACAGAGCTTTGGCTGCAGAGCTGTGCCTTCAGAAGGCTTTTTACAAGCAGAAGTTGAAGCGGGATGGGCAGTGCTTGGAATTGTGGTCCCGGATCCCTGTGGATCTGGGCAGTGGGCTCACGGCGTGGCTGTTCCCTGTCCCTGCAGAGCCTGCTACGGAGTCCTGCGCTTCATCATGGAGAGCGGGGCCAAGGGCTGTGAGGTGGTGGTGTCTGGGAAGCTCCGAGGGCAGAGGGCCAAGTCCATGAAGTTTGTGGATGGCCTGATGATCCACAGCGGAGACCCCGTGAACTACTACGTGGACACAGCCGTGCGTCACGTCCTCCTCCGGCAGGGTGAGTGCCACTGCCAGCTCCATGGGCTTCCTTCCCAAACTGCTTTTGGGAGTGGGCAATGAAGGGGCCTTCAGCAGCCAGTGGAATTTTGGGTGGTCATCCCAGGGCATCCACTTCTCTGGTGGTGGGGTTTGAATGTTTCCAGCTGAGAATGTGGCCGTAGATTTTCCAGATACTCTCACTTGAGCCCTGGGGCCTCTGAGGTAGGTAAGAAATCAACTTATAAATTAAACACTTATAAGACTGGGATTAAGAGCTGTTGGCAGTTTGCATCCTGGCTTTCCTGGTTCTTCGGGATGGGCAGAGAGAAAGTGGATGCTACAAAAAGGGCGAATGCCAGCCAGTTCTCCCCCGTAGCTGTGCCCTGGCGAGTCTTCCCAGCTAAACCTGCCTCCTCTTGCTCTTCCCCGTGGTAAAACACAAATGACTTGTGCATCTTAACTGGCTCTGGGGTATTTAATTGCAGAATTCCTGGTGTAGGGATGGAACTCAGCCAGTGCTGTTTCCCACCTTCCCTTCGGTGATGATACGATGACGAGTCAGAAGGGACGACCCTGTGTCACTGCAGCCCTGTCAGTGCCATGTTCTGTGGGGCTGTGCTGAGGCTGCCTTGGCCAGGGTGTCCTGCTCATTGGATGATTTAGAGGCATTTGTCTGAGAAGGGATGGAAAAAACCCGGTGGAATTGCCTGGGAAAACGAGCTGAGTTATCCCGGGAAGAGCACAGAGTTTAGAACCAGGATGAGGCTGAGCTGGGGGTACTGCTGAAAGGCAAGGGGTTGGATAACTTTGGATCTTGCCTGTGTTTAAATTCCTCATAGTAATTTCCTGATGTAAATTCCCAATAATAAGATTTCTAAGCTATAGCATGGCTGTGTTACAGTGTTGGCAGGAGATACTTTGTGACCTTGGTGCTCCTCCCTGTCAATGTGTTGTCCTGTCCCTCTCTGCAGGAGTACTGGGAATCAAAGTAAAGATTATGTTGCCTTGGGACCCAAGTGGAAAGATTGGCCCCAAAAAGCCTCTGCCAGACCACGTCAGCATCGTGGAACCCAAAGAGGAGATCCTGCCCACCACCCCCATCTCAGAGCAGAAAGGGGGCAAACCAGAGCAGCCAGCCATGCCTCAGCCTGTGCCCACTGCCTGAGGGTAAGTGCCTGCAGGCTTGGGGGAGGGAGAATCCATGTGGGAAAGGTGCCCTGCCACCAGAAACTGCTATCAGGCAGCTGGGATTCTGGGAAGACAGGCCGGGTTGGGTTTGAGCAGTGCCCTGGATGAAGAGGATGTGGTTTAAGGCATGTGGCAGAGCAGCTTCAGGGGAGAGGAGATGATGAATCTGAAAGGGAATATCCCTGTCCAAGTGCCCTGTTCAGTTTTGTGCAGCATAAATTTGGGAATCTTGGGTCTCAGTTGGAGTGACTTGGGACATACATGTTTGAGAAGGGTTTGGTGCCTTGGATGTGTTACACCCCCCAAATAGCCCCCCTTCCCTGGGATCTAGTTTGGGATAGTCTTGGGAGCCATCAAGCACAATGTGTAGGCTGGTTTTGTAAGGAAATAATCCCAGTTTGAAATCCTGTTTAAGGAATCTGACTGGCAAGATCTGTCTCAGTGGGAAAAGTGGGATCACTGGCCAAAGTGCAGGAAGGGAGAAATTCCATTTAATTTGGAAACTTGGAGCCTGTTTGTTTGTTCCATTTTTGAGGTAGGACAATAGTTGGGAGAAGTTTGGCACCAGCTCACTCTGTTTTGTTCTTTGTTGTAGGGTTTGTCCCATGTGGAACCAGAAGCTTGGCTGTCCTGAAAACATCTCTTAATAAAATCACAAAAGACAGTGTTTGTGAAGGTGCTTTTTCTTTCTGTGCAAGATACGCTCCAGGAAAACCTTGCTCCCACTTCTAGTGTGGAAGGAATTGTGTTGCATTTCTTCCAGCTTGTTCCTTATGGGATGAACTTCACCAGCTCCTGATCCAAAGTGGGGATAAAATGCTGATTTCTAGGCAGAGCTGGAGCAGCAATTGGTGTTTAGAGGGTCATGAGTCACAAACATTCCATGAACTGGAGTACTGTACTGGGGGCTCTTCCCTTCCATTCCAGGGCCTTACCCGAGGTTTCCAGAAGGGGGAGCTTTTTTAGGAATATCCAAGGGAATTGCTGAAGTTTGTACCTTTCTGGCTTCAGTTGAACTATTATTATATTCTACTTAATGCTTTTATCACCTCTGTGTATCCATGGCCCCTGTCACTGGAAAGATGTTTGGGATGTGACTTCCCCATTATAGGATCATCTCTATTCCTTCCAGGAACAGATGCAGCTCGTTTTAGGGTCAGGTAATTTGAGATGGGAATATCTGGTGGAAGTCTGGGGCAGATGAGATGGGAATATCTGGTGGAAGTCTGGGGCAGGAATGGGAAGGGACCCATCACAAGAGGTGATGTGTGTTTAGATTTTGAGGAATTCAGAGCCTGGTTGTTGCTTTAACAAAACTTGTACCACAGACTTTGTTGCTTTCACAGCCAGATTTCCATTTTCAGGAGGTTTCTCGACAGGAATTTAGGAACTGGAATTCTGCTGGTGTCAGGAACTGGGCTGTGTGGCAGAAACAAGATGTGCCTTCTCAGGGTGTGAGTGAGTCTCATCTCAGGTTTTTTTGCACACCTCTCAGTGGAAAGATTGAAATATTTAGTAGTAAGTAATACCAACATTAATTATTGATTTTTTTTAAACCTGAATTTGGAAAAAAAATCTGGAAATATTAAAGGTCACAGATGAGCTTTGTCACTTTGGAGGAGCAGGAAATGTGTGAAAGCTGGGAGAGCTGAAGCAATAAAGAGTGACACAGCTTTGCATATTGTCTCTAAATTCTTAAACACCCCAGTCTGCTGGAAATTATCCCATAATGGTCAAGGTGATGTTTTCCCTAGGACAGAAATCCCTGAGGATTTAAAGTTGCTTGGAAGGTGAGCTGGGGGTCAGATGAGCTCAGGGAAACTTTTAATTTCTTTTCAATATTGCTATTCCAGGGTGGATGTTGGATCCAAAGATGTTGGATATTTGGGGTTTCAGGAGCAAAAAAAATTCCCAGTGCAGTGCAAAGGTGACCTGCTAGAAGTGTTCTTTCTTCAGGATTGTCCTGTCATGGGAATTCACCTGTTGCTGTGCATTGAGGGTAATTTTTGTCCAGGTATGGCAAGGAACCTCCCTAAGTTTATATTTTAAAACTGCCAGAGATTCATTGAAAAAGTTTTATTGCAAAATTACACATTTATGTCACTGTGTGGCACAAGACCAGACAATAAAAGCCCTCACACACCTGCACCCACACGATGCAAATAATTCCCAACATCCCACGGTGTGTTCCTGCCTTGCCCACCCCTCTTACCCCCCCTCCCCATCCTCCAGAACCTTCTGCAGCGTGTGGGGTCAGTGCTGACTCACCGGGAAGTGTCCAGGCTTCCTGGGCATTGGATGCATCCCTGGGATTGCCTCCTGCCTCCCACCACAGTGGGGAAAGCTGGGAATATGCAGTACTGGGCTTCTAAGACAGCAAGGAAATTAGCAGGGAAGTAAAAATCAAGCAAAGCCATGTGGTCGGTCCGTGGTGCTTCCAAAGAACTGGTACTGCCCTCGGGATGCACTGAGTTCCCTCCTTCCAATAATCTTATTTGCCACGTGAGGTGTGTGAGGTCATGGCCAGGCTTACCTGGAATGCCGGTGGGATATTACAGTATCCCTTAAAAAGAAGTCAGGAATAGCCTCCAAGTCTAGGCTGGCTCAGACTGTGACACTTTAGGCTAATTATCAGCCATAAATATAATATAAATACGTTTGGGGTTGAGCCTGCCCTCACCCAGGCCAGCAAACAGGGAGCCAAAACACCACGGAGCTGCAGCAGAGGAGCCTTGGGAAGTCAGGCAAGAGCAGCTTTCAAGCTTTGTGTTTAAACAAGGAAAAGCCAGCCAGCAGGGCCTTGGCTCAGCCCTGCTCCGAACTGGGATCACCCTCACAGTGGGAACTCTCCCAGCCCTACCTGCTGATGCAGGAGCACCAAGAGATGTGGAGTTCTGGGCCTGGTACAGGGTGTTCAATGCCAGGGGTGATCCCCAGAGAGGTGGAGTGTTGAAGGGACCTCAGGTTTATTTTCTAGGAGTCCAACCTGCCCTTGGGCCTATCCAGGAAGTGTTGATCCAAGCTGGCTTTGGTGTCCTACCTAAGGATGACCCGCTGTGGGTGCAGCATCCAGCACTCCCCCAGCCTGGGTTAGGCAGGACAGAAGGGCACAACTCCATGAAACCTCCCTTCTCCAGCTGTCCCAGCCCTGCTCTGCTCCCAGGGCCCTGGAGGGGCTGGACTGCACAGCTGGCCCTCGGTGCTCTGCTGCAAACCACTGAGGAGAGAGGAGAGAAGCAAGAAACAACAGCAAAGCAACCAGAGCAGCTCTGGAGCGGTGCCACGGGGCATCCAAGCAGGAGAAAAGCAAGTGGCAGGGACACAGAAGTGTTTGGGAGGGAAGGTGGTCGCAGCAGGAGGCATAACTAGTGCAGGGAGGAGCTGGGCTTCAACCTGGACATCTCCCTGAGGATGCCAGTTCCCTTCCACTGCCGGTGACCCTCTTGTGCCAGGCTCCCCTGATCCTCTCCGGAGGTGGGTTTGTGCAGCAAGGATTTGGGGGGGTGAGGTAAAGTGTCTGCTGGTTCCTCATCACAACGCACCCTGGTCTGAATAGCACCCATGGTTCGAGAAGGATACAAAAGAGTGTTGCCCCTTGTTCGAAATCGCCCACTAAAAACACACACAAACCAAAGCTCTGGGAGAAAACAAAAAAACCCACCAAAACCACCAACCAGCTACAACTCATCCCGCATCTTGTCACCCTTGGGCCTCACGAGCCGGCCGATGAAGAGGATGGAGTTGGTTTTAGTGTCCTTGATCATGAAGATGAAGGGGTGGTCGGCGTAGAACAGCTTGGGGTTCCTCATCTCCTCGCGCCCGTAGATGTCGGCGTCGTAGGGGTTCCCGTCCGTGTCCCACTCCAGGGCGGCCGCGTGGAACACGTTGGACAGGTAAAGGTCCTTCTTGCCAGAGATCTTGGACAGGTCAGCCTTGGTCTTGTCAATGGCTTCTGTCAGGCCCAGGCCACCCAAGTGTTTCTAGGAGGAGAAGAGGGCTGAGTGACCCTCCTGGAGGTGACGCAGCACAGCCCTTCCCAGCCACGGCTGCTGGGAGGAGGATCAGGCACAGACAACCCGTCCCGCTGTCTTCCCCACTATCCCAAAGAACTGCTCTCCTTAAGGACCCCCCTTACCTGAAGGTCATGGCTGACTTCCAGGACAACTTTTGGCAGCGAGATGGCCACTGATCTCTTCTTCATCTTGCCAGCCCAGGTCTTCAGCTGCTCCTTGTTCAGAAGTTTCTCAACCCTCTCCAGAGGCTCCACGTGGTTTGGCATGATGAAGATCATGCTGGAGAGCTTGTGAGCAAGGGGCATCTCCACCACCTGGAGCTTCTCTGTCTCATCATCATAGTAATTGTAGAGACCTGGAAACCAGGAGGAGGAAATGGTGAGATGTGGAGCAGAGGCGAAGCTACATAAACCTTGTGAGTTCACCCTGGCCTTTCCCTGACCAGCAAGGGAAGTGAGTCTGGACCATTTTGGGAACTGGCCCAGCATTATTAAGAGTTGGCTGTGACTCTCACTGGCGCGATGAGCCAGGATTTGTTCCCCACAGCCAATAGTAAACACGGATTCTCTGCTCACAGGGAGATGGAATCTGCAGAACAAACACATCCTGCTTTGTTCTGACTTATTCCCATGGGGCCAGAAAATCTTGGAAGCAGTTGGAGAACTGGGCAACGGAGCAGCAACGAGTGTAACTCTGGTGGGTTTTGGTGTGGGGCAAGTTTGCACTCACCTGTGCGGTGCATCATGGGCACTCCCACGGTGTAGGAACGGGTCACCATGAACCCACGGTTGTCCACCATCTTATGATGGAACTTCTCATCCCAGTGAGCTGCAGGAGAGAGAGAAATCCAGTAAGAAAAGGGAATGGGGGGTAATTTCATGCTCTGACAAAGAGCCTCCAGCGCACCCAGGATTTGCCCACCTTCCCTTTGGGCTGCTGGATGATCTTTAAGGCCCCTTCCAACCCAAACCCTTCTTCTGTGGTTCTTTGTTGGCTCAGGGCGGGTTTTGGGCCACTCATACCAAGACCCGAAGGCAGAACTTACGCTTGAAGAACATGGCGTTGACAATGAGGGCCCCGTCCGTCTTCTCCACGTCCTTGGTGACCTCGGGCAGTTTCCCATCCGTGGTCTGCGCCGCCCACTCGTTGATGGACTTCAGGGCGCTCCTCTTGTCGCGGAAGTTGATCTTGGAGTGCTCGTAGTTGTAGTGCTTCTTGCTGTTCTTCACGAAGTCGTCGGCGAAGTTGATGGAGGCGGGGCCGTAGAGGCGGCTCCCGATCTTCCAGGTGACGTTGCGGGCGGTGCTGTTGCTGACGTCGTTGAGGAGCTCGGACAGCCCGCTGTGCACGTACTCGTCGTTCAGCTTGTCCGCGCTCAGCACCGCCTTGGCCTGCGACGCCGTGCCCGCCTTGCCCCCGAGGGACACGAGGCCCAGGGAGGAGGCCACGACCACGGGGGACAGCAGGATGTTCTCCATGTCCTTGTCCTTGGCCATGGCGTGGTAGAGGTTGAAGGCCAGCGTGGTGCTGCGCTCGGCCAGCGTGGTGGCCTTGTCGCTCAGCTTCCTGTCCTCCGAGGGCACGGCCGCGGCCAGGCCGCACAGGGCCAGCGCCAGGACCATCCACATGGCTCCAGCTGCTCCCAGCGCCTGCCTGGCAAGAACAACTCACCGTCAGCACCGTCCCAACCCTGCCTGGAGCACTCAGAGATCCCAGAGAAACCCACTCCCTGGGTCCAGCGACGGGCACAGCGCCAAGGCTCCCCTTGGGCTGCAGCAATCCCAAGTCCACAGTGGGATTTCCTCTGTGCAACGATGAATCCTCGGGAGACCAGCTATTCCGAGCCTGTGCATTTGGAATGGGAGCTTCCTTACCAAGGACTTTGACTGTATTACTATTCATGCACTGTAAAGGATTGAAAGAGGGGCCAGGAAATGGAAACAACAGGTATTTCTGAGGTGATTCCAACAGGACAAGGGGGAATGGCTTTAAACTGGAAGAAGGCAGGTTTAGATGGGATGTTGGGAAGGAATTCCTGGCTGGGAGGGTGGGGAGGCCCTGGCACAGGTTGCCCAGAGAAGCTGTGGCTGCCCCTGGATCCTTGGAAGTGTCCAAGGCCAAGCTGGAGCAACCTGGGACAGTGGGAGGTGTCCCTGCCCATGGAAACCTCTGCCCTGGTCAGGGAAAGCTGGAAGCAGGATGTTTCTGCTGCTCAGGGGCCACACAGCAGAGTTGCCCCTTGATCCAGGGGTATTGCAACCAGCAACAGGGACTATCCTCTCTTGGACCAGCTGGTCCCCAAGTCCTCAGCTTCCTTGGCACTAGATGGAGCACATGAGCTTCCACCAGGCCAAGTCAGAGGGGTCCTTTGAGAAGATCCAACATTGCCTGCTCAGCTCTGGTGGTTTTAGTTTTGCCTGTACAGCCCTGCCAGGGAGGTCCCAGGGCAGAGGGAGGTGGTGGACCCTCATTTTCCACACCAGAGTTCACGCCTCGAGTAGAAGCATCTCATCCCAATGTAGGGGATGAGCAAGGGCTCTGAGCCACCAGCTTTGCTAAATCTGCAGCCTGCCCAGCCCTAAATGCCTGAAAGCTCTTTGGAGCTCATCCCACCTGCCTGCAGGGCTATAACGTGTCCCCATACCTTCCCTCCCTCCTGCTGCTTCAGCAAACCTTCCTGATGGCAGCTCCTCGGGGCTTAAATTCCACCACCTTCAGCTTTTGGGCGAGGACAGGCTGTGCCGTGCCCAAGGTTACGGCGAAGTTTCTTTTCTTGGTGTTCCTCTCCTCCCACCCTGCTCCCGACCAGCTCCTGGTGTGGGGACACAGGGAAGGGCTGCAGAGGAGCAGCTCCAGGGTTAAAGGCTCCAGAGCAGGAAGCGAGGGGCCCGCTGGGATTCCACATGGAAGGAAACACGCAGCACAGTCCTGGGCACAGAGTGCGCAGCTGCACCGGGGACCCTCTGCCAGAGTGGGAATTACGCGGCCTCGGAGAGGGAGGCGGTTCCTAGCCTAAAATCCCCTTGGGAGCAAGCCCTCCTTTACAGGGAACAGCCATCCCAGCCACCTACAGAGCAAAGACTCGTGCAACAGGCTCCAAACTGCCCCGGACACGCTTTGAAAGCGCAGGCACATCTAAAACCTTCGGCTTTTTATTTCCCTTTTTGATTTCTAAAGATACCTTGAAACTCTTTCATAGTGAGGTCAACGTTTGCCTTTTTCATTCTGAAAGAAAACAGATACATGGAGTAGTTCTCTTGTGAGCAAAGGGCGGCTCATCCTCAGCTTAAAAAAAAGCTTCGTTACTTCAGAGACGGGCGACAAATTTGGCTCCGAGCTCTGGGCTGTGCCCAGTGACGCGGCCCCGCGGTGCCAAGACAAGAGAAACTTTGCCCATTCTTGGAGATTATTGGGGAATTCACAACCCAGGGTGAAAACCGAGGGAATCTGGGGAATGCACAGCCAGCGACATCCTCTCTCCTGCTCGCCCAGCCCAGCCCCGGGGGGACGCCCAGTGCCAGCGTGGCATCGCAGAGACCTCCCGTGGCATTCCAGGGACCGCCGTGGGCACCCGCCGTCCCGCAGGACTGGGAGGTGCCATCGCCCGGGACGAACGGCCAGAGGCGCCCGCCCCGTTTGCCCCGCGAGCAGGACAAAGGCACACAAAGAAAGGCCGTTCCCGTGTCACCGCAGGGATGTGACACTCGGCCAAGGCCAGGCTTAGTCCGTCCCGCGCAGAGGCTGCAGGCAGAGCGCTCCTTCCCAGGCTGGGCCGGTGCCCAGGGTCCCGCAGGCTCCCAGGCTGAGCAGGAGCAGGGGCTGGACGCTCCTCCAGCACCATCCCACCGAACTAAAGCTTCCCTTTAGCCCCCTCTTCCCTTTTGCCACGCCCTGAAAGTTTCTCCCGGCTGCACAAACCAGGGGTGCAGCTCCGCTGGAAGCACCTCTGGCAAACTGGAGGTGATGATGGGGGGGGGGAGGGGGGAATTTATAACATATTTTATATCTCTCAAAAAGCCCGAGCCAGCTCACGGGGTAGTCTGTACCCTCCACTATCCCCCCTTCATCCCAGTGCAACCTCTACCCCCCATGCACCCCGTTCTCCCATGCACCCCCTTTTCCTATGCAATACCCCCCTCCTCCCGATTTTTTTCCCCGATGGGGCCAACCAGGAGGATGCAGGACCCCAAAAATCCTCCCCCACCCTGCTGCAATCCCCGCCTGCCAGCCCGGGGTCCCCCGGTCCCCCCCGCTTACCTTTGGGGTCGGGACGCGGTTTCGCTCGGCTCCCCTGTGCACCTCCCGGGCCGGCGGAGGGGGTATATAAGGGGCCGGGGAGAAACTTCTGGAAAGTTGGTTAAACCCTCTCAAAAAAAGCTCGGGAGGGAGAGGAAGGGGAGGATCTGTCCCGGCTCTCCCGATCCGCCGCCAATGGCGAGGGAGCGCCGGCCCCGCGGCCGCCGAAGGGGGGTCCGCAGGGATGGGGGGGATGCGCCGGCCCTGCTCTGCCCCTGCCCGTCCCCGTCCAGGCCCCGCAGCAGGGATTTGGGAAGCTATTCCCTGCCAAAACGGTGCTTTTGCGTTTTTACGGGGCTCTGGTCCCTCTTATTTCCCTCCCCCTGGCATCTCCTGCAGCTGCATCGTTGCTGGCACTGAAGGTGGTGGTATATTGAATAGTTTTTTTGGGGGATGTCATCACCCACGAAGTCAGGGGTGATGCAAAGAGCTTCAGCCACAAGCAGAGCAGTGACAGGCACTGAACGTTTAACATCTGTCCCTGGCTCAAGCCACATCCTGCCTTCTGAAATGTCCCTCTCATTGGTGACACCCGAGAGAGAAGAGGCTCCAGGGAGAGCTGAGAGCCCCTTCCATGGCCTAAAGGGGCTCCAAGAGAGCTGGAGAGGGACTTGGGACAAGGGCTGGAGGGACAGGACACAGGGAATGGCTTCCCACTGCCAGAGGGCAAGGATAGATGGGATATTGGGAAGGAATTCCTGGCTGTGATGGTTGGGAGGCCCTGGCACAGGTTGCCCAGAGAAGCTGTGGCTGCCCCATCCCTGCAAGTGTCCAAGGCCAGGCTGGAGCAACCTGGGCCAGTGAAAGGTGTCCCTGCCCACGGCAGGGGGTGGGACGGGATAGTCATTAAGGCCCCTCCCAGCCCAAACCATTCTGGGACTCAATTATTCTGTGGAGACAACCTGCATTCACTCCCCAGGGACCTGAGGGCCAAAGGAGAGGCACCTGGAGAGCTCCCGCCTATCCCTGTATCCCTCAGAGGCTGCTTTTCCATCCCTCTCCCCACCTGCACTCACTCATCCTTTTCCCCAGCAGCTGGGCCTGATGGAGCTGTGAACTCCTTACAAATCCCCCCTTCCACATTCCCAAATTTCCCCCTGCTCTCCTGGGCTCTGCCCTTCATCACGGTGCAACCCAGTGGCAAAATCCTCACGCCTGGCAAAGTGAATGCAGTTTAGAAAGGCCAACATTGCCAGCCCCAAAGGCCTGTGGAAGGAGTTAAATGCTCCTGCCACCCCGTGCCAGGTGGCTGAGAGTTCTTGCAGCAAAATATGTGCCCTGGAGAGGTTTCTGCGCTGAGTCACAAGAATTAAATACAACTCACATCCAGGTTTTAAAGCAGCATGGGATTGTTTTCATGGCAGGCTGGGATACAGGGGTATTCCAGGTACCCCCCAGTCATTCAGCACCTCACTGATGGTTCCATTAACATGTTTATGTCTCCCCTTCCTTCTAAGCCCCCTGTAATTTCATTTTTGCCCCTGTTTTTGGCCCTGCAAGTTTTCCCTCTTCCCTCTAAAGACAAGTTGTTGCTTTAGTAGAAAAACAGCATCTGATTTTGTCTTCTGGCTTTGAATATTCCTGTTGTTGTCCTGCAAGCCCCCTAGTGTGGGATACTCACCTCATTCCACTCCTCTTCACAGACCACTGATTCTAGAAGGTGGCATCAAAAAATGACATTTTTCTTCTGTCTGAACCAGCCAGGTGATGCCACAGGAATAAATATTCCACACCTCAGACAAAGGGAGATCTTTGAGCCCTCCTGGACAAAAGTCTCCCCCAGACCAGCTCCCCAGAACTCCCAACAGCAAAACAAAACGGGTGTTTCTGGGATGATTTCTCTCCCGGGGTTTGCAATGAGGCTTTGATAAAACTGGGGCAGATCTCAGGAGGCTTGTTCTGCTCCCTGGGTTTTTCCTTCTGGCTGGGAAAAATATTGTCCCATCCACCCATTCCCGGGAGCTGATCCATGAGGTGTCACCCGCACAAAACCTGTTACAGGGGGATAGTGCCAGAGGGTCTCAGGGGGTTGTTTTTGGGTGCTGAGCATCATTGCAGATGCCTGAAGGCTCCCAGTTTTGGGGGATTGGTTTAATATTTTTTTAATCTTTTTTTTCAGTGATTTGTGTGTGGGAGAAAATACCTGAACAGAGCACATTTCCAGCTACATCTTCCCCGGGTATTTTGCATTTAAACAGGTCTATATTAAACTGCCTTTAATGCCAGTAAGTCCAAAGGGTCTTGCTGTCCTCACATCAATGATGGTTAGAGATCAGCTCCTTTCAGGAAGGGATCCAGTGGCAAAAGGAGCATTGAAATACCTTAAACAGCACATTTTTGTTCACTAATGTACATTTGAAACGTCTTGCTTTGCTTTGTGTGTTCATAAATAACCCCAATGGGTTTTAATAGCACAATTTTGGCTTTATTACCACGTTGCCATAGTAAAAAAAAAAAATAAATCAATTTGCTGATATCAAACCAGAGGTGAAATATTCCTGATCTGTACCAGCCAGCTGAGAAATGAGAAAAGCTCCTTTAAACTCCCACTGTCAGCTGGTTTTCTCTGCCAAGCTCTGCATTGCTCCACCTTCAAACCCTTCCGCGTAATTACTTCCCTTTTTTTTTTTTTCTTCCTAGTGAAATTTAAAATAAGCCCTGAAACTTTTAATCTTCACCTCTCTCAGTGCCTCCCAGCGCCAAACCCCACTGACACTCTGTGCTTCAGGCCTTTGAAATGGCTTTGCCTCAGTCGCAGGAATTCGGAGCAGAATTAAAAATCATTCCTTGTGCCTGGGGACTGGCAGCCCGGCAGAAAGAGATTTCCACTTTTTACCTGGTTTCTGAGTGTGTGTTTCACATTTCCGCCTGATTTTTAAGCGTGTATTTCAATTTTTTTGCCTGATTTTTAAGTGCATATTTCAACCTATCCCTGCTGTCTCTGACTGCCCAGACAACACAACTCTGGAAGAGCCACAAAAAAACCCCCCAAAAAAATCTGCTTTAGGATGTGAACGTGCAGAAAACGAGTCAATTCTACCAAAATGTCAGCTTCGTTTTGACAGCGAGCTTTTTTTTTTTTTTCCCCCCGAGGCAAAAGCTCTGGGAACCGGGCGGATCCGGGGGAGATTCCTGCCGCTATCCAGGGCTTTCCAAGCGGGATCGGGCTGTGCAGGCGCTCCCAGCCCCCACAGTGCCACGTAGGAGCCGGGGTGGGATGGGGAGAGGGCTGGGAAGGGGGAGCCGAGCTGGGAGGTGCCGTTTTCCATCTTCGCTGCTCCTCTAACGAGCGGCCCCGGCTGCCAAGACACGAATCCAAGCGCAGCCCAACTCCTCCCTCCGAGTTCTGCGCAGGGCAAGGCTCGGATTCCTTTTGTCTGGAGTTATTTCGAGCGTGGTTTTGCTCCCCGGGGAGCCTCGGGCTTTAGGGCGGCGTGGATCTACTAATTTTAAATAACTTTTACTGCTCTTTTAGATAAAGCACCCAAAGGTTTTGCGACAGGGGTCTGATCCTACACTCTCCTCCCAAAAAACAGAGGGAGATTTACATATCCCGTTGTTGCAGCAACCCCAGTTGGGATGGGGGTGATGTGAAATCCAGCTGATCGTGGGAGTCTCACACCCAGCTCTGGGATAAACGACCCACCCAGATTGGTGCTGCCCTGGTTGTTTGGCTTGTTTTAGTTAAGGCAGTGTTTTACTAATTCACTTGATTATTTATTAAAAGAGCGTTTTCTTTTTTTTTTTTTTTTTCCCTGAGTGTTCTTTGGACAGGACTTTTCAAATATAAACTCCAGCAGCTTTGCCTTTTCACCCTTCAAATGCCCCAGAGACCAACCCTGTTTTCCTGGATGAGGAAGTCTGATTTTCTAAGCTGCTTTGAGCTGGCCCAGGATTTCTGCTTTCCAGGATCATCCGTGGCTGAGGGAAGGCAGGGATGCCCAGAGCCAGCACAGAGGAGCAGCTGAGGAGCCATCCCGGTGTGGAACATCTCCTGGAGGGAGCACAGCATGTGGCAGGATTAGGTCCTGGAGCACTGAAACCCCTGAGACCTGCACAGATCACGGTGGGCACAAAGGTGATGCTGCTCCTCCTTGCAGCCTCCCCCTGGAACACATCTGGTCTGGCTGCAGAGGATGCAACAAGCCTGGGAGAATCCCTGATAAGAATTCCCAAATCTTCCTGTCCCCCGTCCCGGTGACAGAGTTGTCTCAGGATGAGACACAATGATGGGAATATTGCCCTGTAGCTGCTGGGCACCTTCCTCACCTCGTGGGCAGGAACGGGCAGGGGAGGTGACCCAGCCTTAAATAAACCCTCCCGGGGTCAGCTCAAACCTTCTGGAATCAGTTCAACCCTTGGAGGTTCCCAGGGCAGCCCCAGGAGCAGAGCTGGCACTGATTCCTCTGGAATTGCTGAAGAACTTGTGCTCCTCAGCCAGATCTCTCCCCAGAGCAGAGCAAATGGGGCTGGATGGAGCCTGGAAGCAGCTGTAGGGGATCCAGCCTGAGGTCACAGAGTCATGGAATGGTTTGGGTTGGAAGGGACCTTAAAGCTCATCCAGTGCCACCCCTGCCATGGGCAGGGACACCTTCCACTAGCCCAGGTTGCTCCAAGCCCTGTCCAACCTGGCCTTGGACACTTGCAGGGATGGGGCAGCCACAGCTTCTCTGGGCAACCTGTGCCAGGGCCTGTCCACCCTCCCAGGGAGGAATTTCATCCCAATATCCCATCTCCGTGGCCTCCTCTGGACTCACTCCAACAGCTCCACATCTTTCCTGTGCTGAGGACCCCAGAGCTGGATGCAGTCGAGGTGGGGTCTCAGGAGGGCAGAGCAGAGGGGCAGAATCCCCTCCCTTGCACTCTTACCATCCCAGATCCATGGGAGGAGCCATGGAAGCCAGGGATGGCAGCAGGAGGCTGATTCCAGCCTCAGGGGAGTTCCCATCAGCATTCCAACACTGTGTCCTCCCCTCCAGGCAAACCAAGCCCGTGCTGGGTGAGGGGTTCCCCATCCAGACCTGCTTCTCCAGATTTCCACACTCCAAGGATCTGGGGGGATTCTGCTTCCTGGCTCAGCTCAGGCACAAGCCCAGGGCTGGCACTTTAATTTCCCCTCTGCACCATCCTGCTGTGGCCCTCAGGTCTGGAGGAATCACGGAGCAGTGGCTTTGCTGGCAAGGCTGCAATCCCAGCCCTTTCCCCCCTCCGTGTTTTGCAGCCCAGGCCCTGCTTTGGCTGGAGCTGGGAAGGCCCAGCTTTGTCTGAGCATACAAAGGGTGGCAGTGGAGCTGAAAGCCTGTGCCCCCTGGATCTGTCTGCTCTGCGGCAGTGCTGAGCCAAACTCCTGTGTGCCAGCCTGGCATGCCAGCCCCTGGGAATGCCAGCCCCTGGGAATGCCAGCCCCTGGCTTTCTGGGAGGTCACAGCCTGGGTTTATCCACACTAAAGGTGCAAATTCAGCGTGTGGATCCTCTGAAAAGCACTGAGCAGCTTACAGAAGTGGTAGAGGAGAAAAAGGAAGAGCAAAAAGGTCTGATTTCCAGGGAGGGGGGCAAAGTGCCCATCCCTGGCATCACTCAGGTGTGCCATGATGCACCAAGGAAGGACAGACTGGAGGGGCACAGCTGCAGCTTTCCCACAGGGAACAGAGGGGAGAGACTCCCTTGATCCCAGGTTGTAATCCCTGTTTAATACTCCCAGAGAAAAGTTCAGAATCCACAGGGTTTCCAGCCAACATATCGAGGCAAGGGGAGGGGGGGGGGAATTCCTCTGGTGCTTTAGGATGGAAAAAATGGCATCTGTGCAGCCTCAGGTCCAGCAGGGTGAGAGCAGGTCAGATTGCAAGCCCTTGTATCCCAGACTTTCCTGGGAGCCAGGATATGGGGAGAGGAGATGGAGTCCCTAGGGATGTGGCAGGAGTTTGCCATCCCTGGGCAGGGAGCTGGGATGACACACAAGGCTCTTTCTACACTAATTTTTGGGATCATGGCAATCCAAGAGGAGTCAGGACTCCAGGAGACCCTTTCCAGGCTGGCTGGAGTGTCAGGTTATAGTTGGACTCCATGACCTCAGAGGTCTTTTCCAATCTTTTCCTGCCTTGGAGTGGTGATAATCACTCCCCTCCCTCCCTTCTGCCTCCTGGTGTTGGGACTTGTCTGGATCCACCCAAAAGGAAAAGCAAGTGGTTTGTTCCTCAGCCACGTCAGCCCCACGGACTCCGGGGCCATCTCCAGGGCAGGCTGGGAGAGCAGCAGGGATTTGGGAGGCTGCAGCTTCAGCCTCCTCGCTGCACAGAGCCTCGAACCAGGAATGTGCTAATTGCAGGTTTTGATCCTTTATCACAGAACAGAAGCAGAGAAGCCCGGGAACGGGGCGGCGGATCTGCTCGGACACGCCCGGAGTGGAGCTGGGATGGGGAATCTCTGGTGTCTCCTGAACAGCCGAGTTTGCATCCCCCGCGATCCTAAAGCTCTTCCTCGTCTCTTCCCGGCTGCCTGTTTCCCAGGAGCATGTGGGAACTCAAAGGGTCGGAGCTCTGCCTCCCCCACGTGCTCCCCCCGCAGCATCCTCTGAGGGAACCGGGATGGAAAAGGAAACCGCTTCTTCTGGAGCCAGTTTAGGGCAAAGAAACGCCCCTAAACCCGCCCGTGGCTTGGAGAGGGACCCTCAGCCAGCCAATCCTCTCCTTCCAGCGCAGCGCTGCTCGGGGGCGGGCAGGGCTGGGCTCAGCCTGTGCCGCGTGGTAACACGAGTCGGGCAGCCCCCAAATCCTCCCGCTGCCCCCCCAGAGCCGCCTGGGCTTTGGAAATGAAGCTCCCACCGAGCCCGGCCCCAAAACTCCCCCCGGTGGTGCCGCTGGGATGGGGGGGCTGAGGGCAGGACAAGGCTGGGGCTCTCAGGGGGGTTGATGCGGCAGTTTTGAGGCAGGAAAGGAGGAGGGGAGGGATGAATCCCAGGAAAGACACGCTGGGCTCGGCCACCCCACCCCTGCTCCGGGCAGGGGGCCAGCGGGAACAAAGGGTTCTGCTCGCCCACGTGCCGGGGAGCTGGAAGCGAAGGGATGCTCGGGAAGGGGCCCGGCAGCCTCTGCGTCTTCTCTGCTCTTCCAGAGGCGGCAGAAAAGCTGCCCAGAGAGATATAACAGGAGTCCCAGAATCCCGGAATGGGAGGGACCTTGAAACCATCCAGGTCTCACCCCCTGCCACGGGCAGGGACACCTTCCACTAGCCCAGGTTGCTCCAACCTGGCCTTGGACGCTTCCAGGGATGGGGCAGCCACAACTTCTCTGGGCAACCTGGGCCAGGGCCTCCCCATCCTCTGAGGAAATAATTTCTTCCCACTATCTCGTCTAAATCTCTCCTCTTTTAGTTTAAAACCAAGTAGGAGAAGGGGCTTCATCCTTCCCAGGTTTCCAGGGGACCACAGGGTCT
Source organism: Manacus vitellinus (assembly GCF_001715985.3). Classification (NCBI taxonomy): domain Eukaryota; kingdom Metazoa; phylum Chordata; class Aves; order Passeriformes; family Pipridae; genus Manacus; species Manacus vitellinus. The sequence goes on along the minus strand of NW_021940498.1, from coordinate 7,320,026 downwards.
CTCTGTGTCACAAACTAAGCTCAAGTTAAAGTTACCCAGATTAACTTAATTTGGCCTTTCCAGGCTTTTTAGTGCTTTGTGCAACTTTAATGCCACTTCTCACGTGGTTTCTCAGTGTGTGACAGACACACAGTGTCACATTTGATTTTTAATGCACTTAACCAGGTGTTTCCCTCTGTCTGAAGCTTCCCATATCCCAGAATCCTGGTTCTCCACGCAGGACCCTTATGAAAAAGGGACATCTTCCCTGTGTCCCCACACATCCAAGCTGCTTAGCCTGGATACTCCTGCCTGCTTAAAATAGGAAGAAAATCATAGTTAAATAGCCAGCAGAAAATTGCAGTGTGTCTTTCCTGGCTACTGTGGAGATTCCCAGCAAAAATCTGGCAGGAGAGAGGTGGCAGGATTTCTGGAATATTCAAGCAGCCCACATGATGCAACCCTGGTCACTCTTGCAGAGGAACAGCCGCTCGTGGGAGCCCCGGGAGGAGCCACTGCCATGGAATTCCAGCTGCCAAAGGGTTGTATCCACACATTCAAGGCTTTTCCAGGGTCAGGTCTCTGTCCTGCCCCAGCCCCAGGGGTTGTGCTGCTGCTGTTGCAGAGCCATGTTTGTGTGTCAGGGAGAATTGTGTTAATTTTAGAGGCAAAAGCCACTCTTAAGTCATCAGTTTTCCTTCTATAACTTGCAGGGAGGAATGTTGTGAACTTTTCTCTATTTCCCCTTTCAGAAGGAGCCACAGCTCCTGCTTTCTGCACTGAAAGCACAGCAAATACATCAAGCTGTTGCAAGCATTTATGGATACTTATAAAATATAATCATATTTTAGGAATACACGTAAATATATTAAAAACATACATATGTGTTAAATAGACATCAATACATATAAATATTTACAATATACCAAGGAAAATGCTGTGGTGACCCTGTATTGTAACAAAAGTGTTTATTCTGGAAAGGTTTTTCCCGCTCTTCCCAAATGGATCTAGAAACTCCCAGGAGTGTTCAGTTGTGGGAATATTCCGGCACTCAGGAGATTTCTGTGGCAGCAAGAACAGAAAATATGGATCCTGGAGCAGGGGAAGCTCCACAGCTATTCCAGAGGAGAGGGAGGGCTCAACATCTGCCAGCTGAGTCACAGAGGGGAGGATCTGACTCATCACATCACATCTGCAGCTGCACATGTCCAAGGATTTTCTGGATTAGGCCAAGACTGATTGTCCTGGTTTAGGAGTTGGGGAAACCGAGGCATAGAAAGCAAGTTTGGGGCACAGTCAGAGCCAGGATCCTGCCCCACTGCCCTGTGGGGCTTTCCTTCTCCAAAAGGATGCTGAGGACTTTCCAGGGAGTCCCAGAGGCAGCTCCTCTCTCCCTGGACCATGTGCCGAGGGCCCCTGGATGTGGAGCTGCTCCGTGCAGCCGGTCCTAAGTGGAGCAGAGCCCCTGGGATTATCCCAGCTCAAATCCCATCCAGCAGAGATGGATCTCCCAGCCAGGCTGCTACCTGGCCCTCCCAGCCCCAGAGCAGCCCTGGGCATCCTTGTCTTCTCTCCCTGCTCCTGCTCAGTCTGACCTAAACCAGGGGACAGGCTCTTGCTTTGTGTTTCTGCACCGGTGGGACCACGAGGACGCCCCTTCTCCAACGTGGATTCCCAAATGTTGCTCTCAGGAAGGAGTTGTTTGCTTCCCGCAGCAGGAGCTGCCTGTCTGTGTATATCCCAAAGGCAGCACCTTTGGGATGCCTTTCAAAATGAAACATTAGGTGCCCATGGTGGGAGGAATTCCCTGCTGGAGATGTGGAGAAGAGGCACAAACCCTCCTCTGTGCTGGCTCTGGGCATCCCTGCCTCCCTCAGCCATGGATGATCCCGGAAAGCAGAAATCCTGCACCAGCTCAAAGCAGCTTAGAAAATCAGACTTTCTCATCCAGGAAAACAGGGTCAGTCTCCGGGGCATTTGAAGGGTGAAAAGGCAAAGCTGCTGGAATTTATATTTTAAAAATCCTGTCCAACCCCTGCTCCTGGCCCAGCACTTGGCACATCAAACATCATCAAACATCATCAAACATCTCCTGCACAGCCCCCGGGTCTGAGGCTGCTCCCAGCGCTGCAGGAGGCCTGGGTGGGGAATTTGGGCTTGCACAGAAGGTCTCTTGTTCCGTGTAGAGGTGGTTGAGCGGTGGAGGAGAGGTGGGGCAGGAGGGTTGGATGAATGGGAATGTTGTTTCCCTCCTGATTCCCTTCAGGGGGATGCTGGAGGTTTCCCAGCCCTGCACAACCAGCCTGGATTCAGTCTGGGAAATCATTTGCTCTCTAGACTCTGTCAGCTCTGACGTCAGGACCTGGATTCCCCTGGGATCACTCCTGGTTTGGTACCCAGGGGATGCCGTGGATAGAAGGACACAGTGTGAATCAAAGCTGCCCTCCTCCTGTCCTGCATGGATCTGGCTCAGCCCCATCCAGCTGGGAATTATTTCAAGCTCCTTTGCTGCCTGAATGTGGAGAAGCAGCAGAGAGGACACAGGACACAAATCAAGGTCTCAGGACACAAATCAAGTTCAGGACACAAATCGAGGGTTTAGTGAGAGGGGAACACTCCAATCCTAAACTTCCAAGGCCACAGCACCTCAGTTATCTGTTGGATATGGAATATCGACCTGTGGTTATTGTTGCCTGCAGTTTCTAATGGCAGAGCTGGATTCTGGACACACAGAATCACGGGGAAACTGGAATTTGGACATTGTGGAAACCAGCCTGATTTCTTCTTTGGGCCAGGGAAGAGCCCATGGGATCATGTGTCATGTTAGAGCACATATAGACCCTCTTTCTAGGCTTGATGTCCAGCTGCTAATCCACCTCCAGGCTGGAATGGGGTTTTCCTCTGCCATGGGATGACCTTCCACAACTCCCGTGGCTTTCAAAATGAAGCATCAGGTGTTTCTTAGGTGCCCGTGGTGGGAGGAATTCCCTGATGGAGACAGTGCTCTGTTGATGGTGGAGAAGAGGCACCTTAAAGGCACAGCTTTTGGAGTTTTTGTCCCAAGGGTCCCTCCAGGAGATCAAATTCATTTTTCATTTGGGACAAATCAGGTCAGGAGGGGGAAATTTTGTATCCAAGAGAGAAATCCACAACGTTCAATTGGAAGAAAATATTTTGTTTCTTATTCTTTTATTGTTTCACCGTTAAGTGAAACATTAATGTAGCCCCAAATATAATTTTCAGACAAAGAAAATGGAAACAAATTAAAGGCATCAGAACAAACTACTTAGTTGGGTTCCCCCCATTTTTGTCTTCATTTTCCAAACACACCCCAAGTTCAGAAATACCTTCAGCCTCTGTGGCGATGCCAGTCTTGAGGAATTAACTATTTAACTGTGATTTTTCTCCCCAGTCCCAGCTAACAGAATAACTGGATGTGCTGGAGGCAAATGTGGGATGCAGAATGAATCCACTATGGGCTCTGTCACTGATTCACCGCAAATCCAGGAATTTCCTGCTGTCTGGAGCTTTCTTGAGGGCAGGAAGTTTGTTCCTGAGGGCAGGAAGTTTGTTCCTGAGGGCAGGTTGTGCCCTGGGGCTTGCAGGGAAGGGACTCTGAAAGGGCAGGTGGGTCACTGGCAGCAGGATGGGGAGACACCCCAAAAGCCCTGCAGGAACCATTTGGGCACCACAGGGCCGATGTGGAGTCAGGGAAGGTAAATCCAGGAGAAACTCTGGGTATTCTGGCACCATGTGCTCCAGATAAATCGAGAATTGTGTGCCTTGCTGGCACCCTCAGGGCAGCAGGATCAGTGTCCTTGGAGGGGGGAAAGATCAGGGGGAAAAAGCTCCCCCAGCCCTGACAGCCACCAGGGCCCCTCTCTCCTGCCCCAGCTCCAATCCCACGCCCTGAATCCTGCCCTGGGAATACACTCCCGGCTGTGTGTGGCTGTGGCCAAGTTTCCCAGGCTCCAAAAAGTGCCAGAAACCCCCAGAGCCCAGTCCGAGCCCGGCGCTGCTGTCCGTGAGCTCCCTCTGCCCCCCAGTGCTGAGACCCTTGGGAGAACGAGGATGTCTGGGAGCATCCCCGGGCTGAAAGTGTCGGCGTGGAAAGGGCTGCGCCGGAGCAAGAGGGAGGCAGCGGGAAGAGATGGATTTAAAAATAGCAGGGGCTGGGTGAGATCCAGCAGCTCCAGAGAGGTGGGAGCACACGGGTCAAATTAGCCCAGGGCAGGATTAATTTAGACCCTGCTCCCATTCCAGGGCAGGGCTCCCCCCATGCACAGAGTCCCCCCAAACCCTGGCACTGCTGCCCGTGCCCCCACTGGGCAGAGCCTCGCAGGCCCCCCCCCAGCCCCACCATGTCCCCTCTGGCAGCACCGGCTCCCCCTAAACCCCCCCAGCGACCCTCCCTGGTGATGAGGACCCCAGATTGTGACAGCGCTGGATGGGTGCCGGGATATCCTTCGCCTTTCCCGGTTCCCGTTTAAAGGATGCTATTCCGCCAGGGAGCAGGGAGGGGGAGTCCTTCTCCTTCTCTTGGAGGCACCTGCAGGATCCTTTTCTCCTGAAGAGGGTTCCCCAGGCTGCCCAAATCCCAACTGCCACGGGGACTGTCTGAACCTGTTGCCTCTTTGCCATGCAGGGAATGGATCCACGGGAGAATCCTGGCATAAGGACTAGAGGGACAGGAGGGACTGAGAGCAGCTCTGCCACAGAAAATCAGGGAACCATAAAGTCACAGGCTGGGTTGGGGGGGGGGGGGGCCTTAAACCCATCCAATCCCACTCCCTGCCACAGGCAGGGACACCTTCCACTAGCCCAGGTTGCTCCAAGCCCCGTCCAACCTGGCCTTGAAGGGGAACTTCATTTATTTCCCGGGTGCTGGACCATTATCAAACCCCCAGAGGCTTTGTGCCAGTCCCTGGGGACAGAACCACCCATGTCCTGTGTCCCAGGGGGCTCAGGGGATGTGCAGGGTCAGCCCAGGTGTCAGGATGAGGGTGTTGGGAGTATCTGCTGTGCAACAATTTTCCCCTCTTCTGGATTGTTGATCCTTTTGGGTGGAAAACTCAAGGTCCAGGCGTCTTCTGGGTGTCCTTGTGTGCCTCCAAATCAGTGGCTGTGCTGAGGAGGGGGATGTGATGCCCTCCCTTGCTGTAGGTGTTCATCACTGTGCCATGAGGTGCCACGACGTGCCAGCTCTGCTTCTGGGGCACATCCAGGTGTGCCAGGATGCACAGCCCAACCCAAGGAACAAACAATGCCTTTAGCAGGGATGGGAAGAGCTGGCTGGCTTCCTACAGGGCACTGGCAACTGGGAAAACAAAAGGCTGGAGCCATCAGAGGGGTTTGCAGTGACACCCTCACGGTGTCCCACTGAGCCAGAAGTGCAGCCTCACATCCAGCAGCACCCAGGAGGGGGGCTTTGGCTTGTGGGGAAGTGTTTTATTTTCTTTAATTAACTCAATCTGAACTGGATGGAGACCAAACATTTCCCAGTGCCAGCCAGCCCTGAGCTGTGCCCTGAGCTGTGCCCTGAGCTGTGCCCTGAGCTGTGCCCTGGGTGATTGGAGCTGACAGCCCCAGCAGTGCTGCTGCAAATGCCAGCGAACCCCACTGATGGACCCGAAAATCCCCCACGGATCTGACAGGGAACATTCATGCTCGGGATGAAAGCTCAGGAGCAGTCCCTGCTCAGATCCTTTTCTCTCCTGACTCTGCAATGGCTGGCAGTCAGGAAAATCCCAGCAGAGTCACTCAGACCTGCTCTAACAGCCCTGGAACAAGCACTTTTATCCCATATATATCCAGGACAGGGCAATTAGAGCCTGTCAGGATCCTTCCAGCCTGTCTGGGGTGATTTAGCAGCCCTCTGAGTGCCTGTGCACACATCTCCAGCTGCCTCCCGCTGCCCTCCTCGAGGTCACGCTGCCTCCTGCGGGGATGTGCTGAATGGAGGGGGAATTGCAGGCATATGTTATTCCCTGGCACAGCTCGTCCCCAGGCTGCCTTCCTGGGGAGCAGCAGCTCCGGCTCTGGCCGTGGAGGGAGGCTCTGCTCTCTCATGGCATGGCAGCTGGCCCAGGGAAAGGCAGAGCTGCTCCCTGGCTGGGAGACAGCTGGGATTGATTCCAGAGCCGGATTTCGGCTCCTGTGCCACGGCGTGCAGAGATGAGGGGCTGGAGGGATGGGCCAGGCAGGGGCAGGGAGGTGGTTCCACACTTCCAGCGAGCGCTCCAACACTGATCCCAAACCTGGAAGGCAGGTCCTGATCCCGCTGGGGTTTTGCCTTAATGAAGGAACCCCAGTGCTCTTCTGTGGTGCCCAGAGCTCAGTGGACAGCAGAGCCCTTCCCTGAGCTCTGCACAGAACACTAATCAGTTAATGATGGTCCATCAGCTCCATTCCATGCCAGGATCCATCCCTGCTACCCACCCGCTGCTCCCCCAGCCTGTTTCCCCTGTTCTACCTTTAAACCCCGTGGCCTTTTGCTTTCCAACAGTTTATTTCCAGCCTCTCAGTCCCCCCTCTGTCCTCTAAATGGAAAGGCTGAGGCAGGCACTGCACATTTGGAGCTGTGGGACCACGAGATTTGCTGAGGCCACCCTAGGCAGCTGATCCAGCCCAGCACACTCAGCCAAGGAATCATTTTCCACTGATGTTCATCGTGTGGGGGAAAAAAAAGGGTGAACTGGTGTGTTTGGAATGACTGGTGTGGGAAAAGCACCCTGGGAGGGGTGGGCACATCTCTGCCACACCAGTGTCCCAACTGCTGCACTCCCTGCCAGGGTGAGCAGTGACAGGACAAGGGGTGGTGGCTATAAACCAAAAGAGGGTGGATTTGGATGAGATATTGGGATGAAATTCTCCCCTGGGAGGGTGGGGAGGCCCTGGCACAGGTTGCCCAGAGAAGCTGTGGCTGCCCCTGGATCCCTGGAAGTGTCCAGGGCCAGGTTGGAGCAACCTGGGCTAGTGGAAGGTGTCCCTGCCCATGGCAGGGGGTGGCACTGGATGGGCTTTAAGATGCCTTCCAACCCAAACCATCCTGTGATTCCATGAATTCTGTGCTTAGGTTAGAAATGTCTGGAGGCTGGAAGTGCTTCGCACAGCATATCCCACCCCCAGCCTGCTCCCATGGACAGTCCTACCCCTGAACCAGGGGCTGGAGGGGCTGAGGCTCCCCGTGGGTGCCCACTTGGAGTCACTCCTACCCCAGCCTGGCTCCCCCAAAGACACCCTTTCCCTCTTCCCTTCCCCCAGTCCCACAGTGCAAACACCAGCGGGCACTTTGGTGCGATGCTGGGGCAAAACCAATCCCAGAATCCCAAAAAGCAAGGTGGAAAAAAATGTGATCCCAAAGGAATGGGTGAACCCTTCTCCCCCAGCACCACAGCAGGATGGGAGCAGTGGCCACTGCCTGCTTTTTCCAGGCACAGGGAGCACGTGGAGTGTGACTCATTCCTGGCAGGAATTTCCATCTCACCCCATCCCCTCTGTGGGAGAGCTCCAGCCCCTCTCTCCACCTGGAGACTTTCAGCCACCCCTCAGGAGGCAGCAGGGAGGAGTGCCAGGGGAAGGGCCAGCCCAGGAGCAGAGGTGTCCCTGGCCCAGCTGGCAGCAGCTGTGTCTGAGAGGCCCCCGAGGTCCCCACTCCCTTCCAGCTGCCAAATCTGTGTCTGGGAGAGGAGGGGAGTCTCAAATCCTGGGGAGAGCTGCCCCATCCCAGAGTGGAAGGGCTGGACATCAAAAGAAGTCTCTCTCTCTCTCCTTCATTTAGGGCTTGACAGGAATTTGGAGAAGTGGGTGCAGCTCTCAGTGGCACCAGGGCACAGATCCTCCCCCAGACACTGCTGGGCTCCTCCTTGAGCTCCTGAGCATTCCTCAGGGCCCCACTCTGGGAGGCAGAGGAGATCCTGGCTGCCATCAACGGGACCTTCTGAAGCTCAGAGACATCACCCAAGCCTAAAGTTGTATCAAGATCATATTTTTCTCTCTCCAGTGTTGTTTCCTCCCCCTTCCCTCTCCACACTCCCTCCATATTTACAGACAGCGATGTCTCATCCTTTGTTTTCCTCACTGAACAAATCATTTCTACCTGACAGGAGGGTGCTGCCAGCTGGGGGTTGGTCTCTTCTCCCAGACAGCCAGCTCTGAGCCAGCTCTTTTGGTCCTGTGCTGGAGCTGCACAGCACAACCCAGGCTGAACTTTGCTGGGGTGCAGCATTCGTGCTCTGGGAGGATCACAAACCACCCACCCCGGGCTGAACCCCTGGCTGAGGGCTGGAATTTGAGGAAATCCTGCGAGTTTCTAATCTTAGGCTGCTTTTCCCTGGGTAGTTTATTCCTTTAAATAGAAAGGCTTAAATGGGATTGACCCCTACAATCCTCCTGCTCTGGGATGGAGTGTAATCTTTAATGGACAGCACTGGGCCTGGGCTCTGCACTGCACATCCCTTCTGCTCTGAAGGGAGGACAAGGCTCAGGAGGCCTCACTTTCTGCTTCTCTGTCCCACCCAGCTCGTTTTTGGAGGCAATTTGAGGCACTCTTGGTGGGCAGTGGCTTTGGGAAGGCACTGGTGGCACTGGGCAGGAAGGGGGAAGTTTTAAATAACCCACTGAGAGTCATTGGGAATGTGAGAACAAATCCTTTATGAGACACTAGAGAGTCCACAAGGCATCAAACCTCCATGGCCACAGGGTTTGACTCAGTTGTACCACATGCCCAGAGCATCCCTCACTCTAAAACAGTCTGAGGATTTCTAAAACAAAAAGTTACTAAACCCCTAGTGGAAGAAAAATGGTGCAGGGATGCTGCTGAAAGGATGGTTAAACACAGGGAAACCTGGAGTGGGTCCTGGAGGAGGAGGAGGGTGATGGACACATCTCTGCAGCTGCTCCCTGACCCCAGGACTTCCAGACCATCCCAGTGGGATGGACATGAACCAGGTACAGCCCTGGCCATGGGGAAACCCGGGATGGGGAACATCTCCCTGAGATGTGTCAGGGTCGGTCCCACTGGGGAAAAAGAGCTCCTTGGGGATGCAAAGACACCTGAGCCATGGGATCTTCTGGGTGGAACACCTGGAGTGCTTCCCAAAGCCTCTTTGTGGTCTGGAAGGGAACAGCTGACAATGTGCAGTGGTACGAGGGAAGATCTTTTTTAGGATGGCCAGTTACATGTGTGGATGACCCTTTAAATCCCAGCTCTCCAGCAGAGCAGTCCCCTCACCCCTGGGGAGGGAATTCCGGTTCCTCCATGATTTTCCGGCAGGATTTCCAGTGGGTGCTCACAGAGCTTGGCAGCCTTTGCAGAGGTGCTGTTTGCTGCACAAACCACTTCTTTTGATGGCTGTGTGGAATAATCCTGTCCTGATGTCTGTGCTGCCATCCAGGATTGGGGCAGCCAAGCTCCCTGACTTTTCCCTGTGTTGCCCCCCTTTGCAAACCCCAAACAAGGAACCCACCCTGGCTTTACCCATCCTCTCCCTCACCTCTGCAAATCCTTCTTTCCAAGCTTGTCCCTGGCCCTGCTCCTCAGCCAGAAGGGCAGCTCCCAATCCATTCCTGTGCTGGGCAGCACCTCCCAGAGCAGATCCCCTTATCTCTGGGCATCCCTCTCCGGGAGAAGATCCTTGTGCTGTCCCAGCCTGCCCTGGCTTTCCCACCCTGTTGATGTGTCTGCAATCCCCTCTGACGTGTCCTGGAGGCTCAGGGGAGGTGAAATGGAGCGTTTCCCTCCTCCCACCACCCCGTCTTGGAGCATGTGGGAAGTTCAGCCCTTGTGGGAGATTGTGATGAGTCAGTGTTTGCACGTCCTGAGTCACTCCAGGGAGTTGCCAGAGAGGAGGGGGGGATGCCCAGCCTCATGCAGGGGGTGTAAATGTCCCAGGGAGATCCATCTGGAAGAAAATTCCTCCTAAGGAGACCCATGGAGCTGTCAAGGACAGGTCACCACCTCGTGGGGCTTCTAGCAGGGCCACCATACGTGCCCAGAGCATCCCCCACTCTAAAACAGTCTGAGCATTTCTAAAACAAAGAGTTGCTAAACCCCCAGTGGAGGAAAAATGGTACAGGGATGCTGCTGAAAGGATGGTTAAACACAGGGAAACCTGGAGTGGGTCCTGGAGGAGGAGGGGGAGGGTGATGGACACATTCCAGACCATTCCAGTGGGATGGACGTGAACCAGATACAGCCCTGGCCATGGGGAAACCCGGGATGGGGAAGATCTCCCTGAGATGTGTCGGGGCTGGTCCCACTGGGGTAAAAGAGCTCCTTGGGGGTGCAAAGACACCTTAATCATGGGGTTTCCTGGCCTTGCCTCCAGCTGATGGCCCCAAGCTGATCATTCTGGAGAGATGTCACATCCCTAAGCCCTGGCTCTCCTTGGAAAGCTGTCCTGGGATGTGCCAAGGGCTGTCTCTTGGTAGCTCCATCACAGCAAGTCTGGGGAACCACAGCATCCAAGGTGTCAGGGAGGCCATGCAGGAATGACTGGCAATCCCACAAAGCAGGGCTTTTGGGATGTCTTTTGAGTACAATTCATTCCCAGTCCTCCCACTGATGCAGTTTGTATCACCATTTTGGGGTGGGTTTTTTCAGCTCAAGGTGCTGCTGAGCACACGTGGGGGCTTCAGGCCTGGATTAGCTCAGGAGTTCATCCCTGCTGCTCAAAGCAGGCTTGAAAGGTGGCAGTGGCAGCACAGGCAGGTCCTCTGTGATGGACACCCTTGGTGACACCCCCCAGACACTGGAATATCATCCATCCCTCGATGAGCAGCCCAGAGCACACCAGAGGATGCTTCAAACACACATCCTGCCTTTACATCTTCACTTCCACTTACAGCTCCAATGGGATACATTTCCAGGTCAAGAAGAGCTGGAAGAACCACCCCAGGATTTTCTGGTCTCAGCCTTTAACATGAACTCAATTTTCTGTGCTTGCTCAGAGCAGGGGCCAAGCAGGGAATGAGGCCAGAAAACAGGGGGTCATGTCAGAGTTCCTTTTCTTCTTCAATTTCATTCTCCTTAACAATGAAATAAAAATACATCTCAAGCTTGTTTTGGGACTAACAAGGAAAAAATCATCTTGATGGGAACCATCTGTGGCCGGGAGATCCGGCTGCTCCCTGCTTCCCACCCAGCACACAGACTCTTACTGGGGCGTGTTCCTCCCCCAAATATTATTCCTCTCATCCCTGTGCTGGTGGAAGGAATCCCAGCTATTCAAGGAGGCTTTTTTCTCTGGATGGGCTCAGCATTTAAAAGCCCAGCAGCTCCTGACCCTATATAAGATAATATTTGCATTCCCTGTTCCAGCTCCGGGGCCAAGCACAGCTTGGGGTGGCTGCTGCTCCCGGGAACAGAAATCCTGGAAGCATCTTTGTTGTAACCTTTCCACCCCAGACGTTACCTCATGGTCAAAGCAAATATCTCATGGCCTCTCCAACCTGTCCTGCAAACCAGGAGGGGAAATCTGCCCCCAGGAGTGGAGATTCCCTTGCTCCCCATCTGCTGGAAATGAGGGGATATGGACCATGGTGTAGGAGGATGTGGTGATTTCTGGGGTGGCTGCTGACCCCATGTGGGGTTTGGGGTGTCTGGCAGGAAAATGCAACCACTTTTAGGCAACAAGAGGATGGAGAGGTGTGTTTACAGCAGCAGAAACCTCAGAGAGATTCAGAGCAGGGAAAAGCCTCCGAGGCCAGGAAGAGGAGAGGAGACTCAGGATGAAACCAGCAGGAGCCAGGGCAGGTGTGGTCCCAGGAGGAAAGGCTGAACGATTCTCTGCTCTCCCCATGATTCCAGCAGGTGAGGAGGCTGCTGGCTGAGATGCCTCCCCCTGGGATCAGCTCTTAGCTGGCTGAGCAGGAAGCTGGAAGTGAGACGGGACCAACAGGTTCTCTGGTGCCTGAGCTGCTAGAGCCTCTGGGATGGCAGCACATTCCTGTCCTGGGATCCACCCTCTGCCCAGGAATGAGGTGCTGAGCTGAGCTGAAATGGGCCCAAACGAACACTTGAGGGGCTTTCCCAATCCTGGTTTAAGGAGGGATTTTTGTGGGGGCCTTACCAGCCATGGCATCTCCAGATGAGCTGCTTGGAGTGGGTGCTGCTGCCTCCTTCCCACTGGGGCTGCCATGAAGCTTCCCAGTGTGGATTTTGCAGCCCAGGGGATGAAGGCAAAATTCCTTCCATCTCTGAGGCCAGCAAAACCCATCCCCAGCCACTGGCCTGTCCCTGCAGCCAGGGGTGCAGCCTGTGCTCCCATCCCAGGAATGTGGGATGCTCTGGTGCTGCTCTGCCCAGCCCTGCTCTGCCCACAGGGTGGGGACAGTCCTTGCTCTCCTGGGCCAGGCAGATCCTGAGCTGCTCCAGGCAGCTCTGCCCTTTGACTCATCCACTTCAGAGCTGGACTCGCTGATCCTTGTGGGTGCCTCCCAACTCAGCATATTCCATGAACCTGGGAATCGATGGCACTGGAAGGTGCTCCCCCAAATTCTGGGCAGCATAGGTGGTGTTCTGCAAGGAGGACTCCTCTTTCCAAGATCTTAAATCCCTCAGGAGCCAAATATGCCCCAAAATGCCACTCTGACTTTAGTCTGTGCCTGGTTACTGATGCTTGGCCAACTGACTGCAGATGCTGTTATTTCACCCAGCAAAAAGCAATTTACAGATGAAATGAATATAATCCACTGGAACAGCCTTGTGTAGAAGGAAATTATATTGTCACAGGAAGAAAATGTGCTGCTGCTTTATTAGAAAGAGGGGGAAAAGGGATTCATGCAACAATTTTCAGACAGTGAGGTTTTGAACTGCAAACTCCAGGATGGAGATGATCAGAAAACTGATGTTCCCCTTTGCCTCCTGAATAAGAGAGGCTTTGTTCAGGGATCCAGCTCAGGGCTGGGGCAGAGCTGCTTGCAAGGGATTTTATTTCAGCTGCCTGCAAAGAATCTCTGAGAGGAATGTGGCAGGTTCCCCTCGGCCTGGAGAAAGGGAGAGAGATCACCGGAGGTGTTCAGTATTCCCTGGAGCAGGGAAGCCCTGGGAAAGGTGTGACTGTGTGTGGCCTGGCTGTGTTTAGACACAAACATCACCCCCAGAGCCACCTGAAGGTGGCTGGAGCAGGTGAAAGTCATCCTGGAGGGAGCTGGATCGATGCTGGGCTTTGTCAACACAGCTCATCCCCTGCTGGCACCAGGAATGTGATCCCTGAGCTCAGAGCTTCCCGTGCCTGGTGAGGTGCAGGCACAGAACAAAGGCCTCATCCAAAAGCCTCTGATTAATGTTTGAGTTAAGGGAAAAGGGTGGGCAGGGAGCAGAAGGGAACAAAGCAGCCCTGTTTGCATGGCAGAATGCTGGGATTTGCTTTCCAGGATGGGATGGGATGGGAGCTCCTCCAGCAAAACTGATTTTGGTGCAAGGAAGGTTTGCCTTTCAGACTCATCCTCTCCAACTCTTCTGGTCAGGTGGTATCAGAAGCATTTTTGGTAAAGATCCTTCTCCCAGGAGCAGGGAAATCTTGCATCATGTTTAAAAATATATTTCTTTCCTTGCTGTTTCATCCTTGTTTGTTTGTTAAGTGGATCTTCTCTAGGATCTTGAAAATGCTGTCAGACACAGTAATTGTGACTCATTATTTCAGGAATGGCTTTAGCTACATGTCCTGGAGTTCTCCCAAAACATTTAGAATAATGGAATCACTAAGGTTGGAAAAGACCCCCAAGATCATCAAGTCCAACATTCTCCCAGATCCCACCATCCTCATTGAACCGTGTTGGGAAGTGCCACAGCTGCTCATTTTCTGGAACACTTCCAGCCTGTTCCAATGCTTAACCACTCTTTCAGTGAAGCGATTTTTCCTGATATCCAACCTGACCCTCCCCTGGCACAGCTTGAGGTCATTTCCCCCCTGTCCTGTGTAACCACAGCCTGGCAGTGGGTGGAGAGACATTCCCACCTACAGCTAAATGCATGTTTTGAGAGAGGAGCTGCAGGCCTGAAATGATCTCATTTGCTACAAATTACATATTCAGGACTGGATTTTCCTCCCTTAAACTACCTTCCTTCAGGAATCATCACAAAGTGAGGAGGGTGCTGCTTTCATGGCTTTCAAAGAGGGAGGAGAAGGATTCTTGGTGGTGCTGAGATGGTCCCTTCCAGGAGTGAAGAGCTGCAATGTGATCTGAATTCATCTCTTTTCATATAAGATGGGGTATATAAACAGCTTGGAGTGGTCTGGCTGCATCTCCTGACCCTCCAGCCCTCAGGAGGGCCCCAGATGTGTTTCTGCTCCCAACTGGCCACAGTGCACATGTTCCAGGAGCCAGGCCAGCTGCAGAGCACAGCTGGATGGGGGGACAGCTCCCTGTCCCTCAGCTGGGCTGGGAGGGAGCCACTACCCCAGATTTACAGCCAGATTTTTATTCTACTGCTCCACTAACTGAATGTCTCCAGAACTTGAGGACCTTTGGTAATGTGGGTTGAGGTGGGAGGCGAAATGGGATGTTTTTACTACACCTATTTTTTTTCTCCACAGACTTGTATTTATCCTGAGCTTCCTGCTGAGAGCTGGAGGTTCTGGATGGCTTCATGACTTCCAGTGTTGTATGGAATGGGGGGGGAAATGCCAGCAAATGAAAGGTCACAAGCTTGGGGTGCAGGAATGGGACTTGGCAGCAGCTCAGCTGTGGGTGGGAATGCACCAGGTCCTGCACCACTTCCCACCTCACCTCCATCCAGAGGGTTCTGCACAGACTGATCAGACCATATTTGTCCAGCCAAGCCCTTTGAAGGGCTGTGGGGCCACTCCAGAAGCTGTTTGCATAAGACAAATGTCCTTCAGATGGAAACAACATCCTTCAGAGGGAAAGGAGGGCACGGGGGGCTCTTCATCCTGAGAAACCTCGATGGAGACAGACATTCCTCACCCTGCCAGTGGATCACCAGCACCACAAAGACTCCTCCTGGCTCCTCCAGACCTTCTCATCTCTTGACACCCAGTCTCTGTCCCTCTGTAGGAAAGGAGAGGAGGAGATACCTCGTGTGACAGAGCTGACAAAACACCTCAGGTCACATTCTGCTTTTATGGATGTGACCCAGCCTGGAGTTACACACCAAGGAACACCTTGTTTGCAACAAAGACATCAAGTGGGGACTTCTGCTTCTCTTTATCACTTTGCCCAAATAATTTCTCCTAAAAGTTAAAAAAAAAGAAAAATAAATGCATGTTTGTCTCCTCAGTTGACTTTGTCATGACTTCCAGTCCCTCGATCTAAGGGTGTTGATGTGCCCAGGGCTGATTTTGGACTGATGACACATCACAAAGTGTTTTATTTGCAGTTCTCTCTTCCAGACTGTGCCAGGACAAAATGAGCCCTTTTATTTATTTATCTATTTATTTATTTATTTATCCATTGATTATTTTTATGACTGTTTGAACCATCCCATTTTCTGAAAGACTTTAGCGCGGCGATCGGGGAAGGCTGAGGGTTGGCTGGGACCTGATTTACCTGCCCCAACAATCCATGGCAGGGATTTTCCTCCTGTTTACCCCCATCCACCTTATCTCCTGAAAGGCTTGTGGGGCTGCTGGTTAAACCACCACAGGCAAGGCAAACACAGGGATTGTGCAAACAGCCAACGTGTTTCCTGACGTGGTGGACAAACAGTATCTTCGTTTCTAGTTGCTGGGTAACACCAAACATCCACAGATTCCCCCTCAAAGGGCTCTGCAGGGCTCACAAACTCACCCTGCTCCTGCTGCAGGGGTGGAGACCTTGCAGAGGCTTGTTGGGGCAGATTGGGGAGGAAAAAAAAGGTGAGAGAGGTTGAAATCCAGAGGATGTAAGAGAAAATAGCTCCGTGAGTTGTCCCTGTAAATGCCATTATGGCACAATAATTATGCCTAAGGGGACACTTACAATCAACACCCTCCCTACACTTATTAGGCACAAAGACCTTGGAGAAGGAATTAGGAAAAAGGACCCCAGTGAAAATATTCCCAGCACAAACACAGGAAAGCCCAGCTCTCCCTCCCGTCTGTCCTGCATTCCCCAGGATTGAAGGGGCAGAACAATGGGGTGTCCCTGTGTCCCTCTCCACACTTCCTTCCCCTTCCCAGGGCTGGTCAGATCCCACAGGGCAGGGCAGTGGGGATTTACCTCCCACCAGCTTTGCTGCCACGCGCAGACAGACAGACAGACAGCACCCAAAATGCTCTGACAGCTCTGAGAAGGCTCCAGGGAGAGCTGAGAGCCCCTTCCAGAGCCTAAAGGGGCTCCAGGAGAGCTGAAGAGGGACTAGGGACAAGGGATGGAGGGACAGGACAAGGGGGAATGGCTTCCCACTGCCAGAGGGCAGGGATAGATGGGATAGGGGGAAGGAATTCTTCCCTGGGGGGGTGGTGAGGCCCTGGCACAGGTTGCCCAGAGAAGCTGTGGCTGCCCCTGGATCCCTGGAAGTGTCCAAGGCCAGGTTGGAGCAACCTGGGCTAGTGGAAGGTGTCCCTGCCCATGGCAGGGGGTGGAACTGGATGATCTTTAAGGTCCTTTCCAACCCAAACCATCCTGGGATTCTGTGATTCTCTATCAGGTGGGAAGGAGTTATCCTGTGATCCCAAAAAAGAGCCATGTCTGGATGACCAGGAGGGCTCAGGCAAGTGTTTTTCCAGCAAGTACTTCTCACCTGAGAGCCTGGGAGGAGGAAAAGGGACTTTACCTGCAGAGAGGGTGAAACTGCCCTGTGTTCTGGAGGAGGGTGATGTTCCATGCTGTGTTTAAGGATTGTTCACCCCCTTCCCTCTGTTCCCTCTCTCAGGGGAAGCTGCAGCCTCTCCTTCCCTGTCCACCCCCCAAAATTCCGAAGCAGAGTCTCCTCTGAGACTTTCACGTGCTGCCCTTTTGCATCCCCAGACCTTCAGCCTCGTATTTCCCTGCCAGAAAACAAAACTGGCCCTTCTGGAGGACTTTTTCCCCTTCCACAAGCACATAAGGAAAGGCTTTCAGGACGTGGTGTGAGATCTGCCTATGCCTAAAACTCGCCCCTGGTTTAAAGCTGAGCTGGGTCCTAAAGGAGAAGCTTAAAAAGTGAGTCCAAAGGGTTTTAATGAGGGTTTTATAGGGGCATCATTTGGAAATGAATGTGGCTGGATCCACGTGAGGAATCACAGCAGAAATCCCCCCCATGCCAGAGGGAGATATTTAAAATAGCTTTGAGCATTCAAGGCTCTAAGCACAGGATAAGGAACTTTTAAACCTGAAATCAACTTTCCCCATCCAAAATTGCATCTCTTTTCCTAGAAGCTGTCTGGAACTTCATGTTAAATTCCCTTCCATCAGCTCCTCCCTGACTTTTTTTTTTTTTTTTGACACTGCACAGCCTTTAGCAGCCAAATTGCTGCTGGCAGGGGGGAGAGAAGGTCCTTCTGCTCATCATTCCTCTTGGAGGTGGCTTGGAAATGAAGCCTTCCCCCAGCCCTGCATCCTGGTGGGAGCCTGTCTTGGATCCAACTGGCCAAGTCACAGAAACATTCTGAAAATGTGCAAACTCTGATTCTTTTGGAGGCTTTTGCTCAGCAGAAAAGGACGTGGAAAGCCTGGCTGACACTGGGAGCAGCTGCAGTGGGACCTCACGAGTCAGAAGGATATTTTTCAGGGCCAGAGGAAAAGATTTTTCCCTCGATCTTACAAATGGCTGAAGCCTTTCTGCTGAAAGGAAAAGGAGACAAAAACACGAGGCACAAACCCGGGGATGGGTAGAGTCTGGCAAAGTCCCAAGGACCCGTGGCCAAGCCTTGGAACGCCTGCATCTGCCCCAGCTGGCCCTGCACAGCCACCCTCCCGCCTGCAGGGAGCACAGCCCAAAGCTCTGCGGGGACCAGGCGACCAGGCAGCAAATCAAATGCTCCCACAGGATGTGTTTCCATCGGGATTTAAGATAATCACGGCTCTGAGAGGCTTGTGATTCTGAAAAGTCTGCTGTCAGCAGGACTGGGAGGAGAAGCACTTGACAAAGAGCTGCCAGGATCCTCTGCTGTGCCCGGGCTCATCACTTTGGATCAGCCCCTCTATCCCGATCTTTCAGCTCCAGCCTTTTCCCTGCAGGCAGTTTCCCTGCTGGTGGGGGCAGCAGGGTTATTTTACCTCTCCTAGGAAAAGAGAGACAGTTGCCTCTTGGCTTCGTCTGGCTCAGTAAAGAGGAGCCTGGCATCTGCCTCACACTTGCTTGTTATTTTGACAGCACATCCCCTCCTTCTGCACTGCTTGGACCGTGCACTCCCTCAGGGCTGGGACAGAAAAAGTGGAAAATGGCCAATTTGCAGCAAGAAACCCTGAAGCTGTTGCTCTCAGCTAAAGTTTTTTGTCACCTTGCATCAAGAAGGGCAAAAAATTCCCAGGCAGGACAGAGTTCAGTGTTGCCACAGTGCTGGGCAGGCCTGGGCATCCTCCTCACCCCAAGCGACCCGTGGTGTTGCAACGTGAAGAAAACAAGTCCTGGGATCCAACAGAACACTCCTCCTCTCCCCAAACTGCTCTGACTCGAGGACCCCACAGCAGGGTGGTCTCAGCCTGGAGATCAGGTCCAGGCTGCAGCTCCACTCCTGGGAGTTCAGGATCTGAGGGAGGATCGAGTGCAGGTGATGAAAGGGGATCGGAAAAGAAATGAAAGGTGAGTTGGAAAGAGCAGGAGAAACCAGGAGGCTGCAAAGCCTGGACCTGAGCCTTTTTATCCACCTCCAACCACCCACATGGGAACAAAACATCCCTCCCATCCCATCCCTCTTTGAGACAGGATTGCCTTGGATGTAAATACCCCAGGAATAGCAATATGAGTGATGTGGCCACTCTGCTCCTGCTGCCAAGCAGGGATTTACTGGTGCCCAGTTGACAGCAGCACAGGGGCCATATATTTGCTCCAACTTGTGGAGGTTTTCCAGGTCAGATTTTTATTTTCCTTCCACTCTGAGTGTCTGTGTGGATGTACCCGTTGCTCTCCGGGATGGACAACATCCCTATATCCCAGTTCAGGGGAGGAAGATGGATGGTGAAGGGGAGGTGATGGTGATGCAGATGTGAGGAACTGCCAGAGGGAAGGGTTTCATGGGATGTTGGGAAGGAATTCTTGGCTGTGAGGTTGGGGAGGCCCTGGCACAGGTTGCCCAGAGAAACTGTGGCTGCCCCATCCCTGGAAGTGTCCAAGGTTGGACATGGCTTGGAACAACCTGGGCTAGTGGGAGGTGTCCTGGGGGTGGAACTGGATGAGCTTTAAGGTTCCTTCCCACCCAACCCATTCCCAGGCGCTCTCTGCCCTTTGGGGGGGCTCAGCATTCCCAATCCCCATCCACAGTTCCAAACACCCCCCGGCTGTCCCACGTCTCCCAGAACCGAGCTTTGGGACACCACCGAGTGGGAGGGAGAGGGGAACGGGCGGCGGGGGGGGGGGGGCGTCTTTTCCCTTTTCCAGGGTTGCCCTTATCCCCCAGCCCCGCACCCCCGCGGCCCCGCACCGCGCAGGGGTTCGCGTCCCGCAGGGACACCCCGAAACCAGCCGAACGAGCGGGCACAGCCCTTCTGCTCCTTCTCCTCCTCCTCCTCCTCCCTCCTCCGCGCTGCTGCTGCTGCGGGGCGGAGCCGCCGGTGCCGCGCCCGCCCCGCTCGGGAGCGGAGCCGAGCCGGCTGCGGAGGACGGGACGCGGCGGCGGCACCTCCGTCCGCGCCTCTGTCCGTCCGTCTGTCCGTCCGTCCGTCCGCCCCATCCCACCCCGTGCCGGGGGCGCGGCCTCGCGGGCAGGGGCACCCCCGGGGCTCGGCGAGCTGGAGGATTCCCCAGCGGCAGGTAAAGGGTGGGTGGCACTGGGGAGCACTGGGAGCGCTGGGGGGGCTTTGGCATCCACCTTTTGGCGAGGGGGGGTGCGCGGTGACCCCGGGGTGGGGGGACGGTGCTGAAGCCGGTGGGGGGGGTGTCGGGTGTGTGACAGATGGGTTGGTTTGACGCCCCCCAAAAAAGTGCTGCGTTGTTTCTTTGCCTCTAAACGTGTTGTTTGTTTTGGTTTTTTTTGTTTTTTCTCCCCATTCCCCAAAGCTGTTTCTTTGCCCCCAAATGTGGATTTTTTTTTCCCCATTCCCACAAGGTGTTTCCTTGAACCACAAAGTGCTTGTTTGTTTGTTTTTTTTTCCCCGTTCCCCAAAGCTGTTTCTTTGCTCTCTGTGCCCCCCCAAACGCTGTGTGCCCCCCATGGGTGGCTCACCTGGCCAGGAGCATCCCAAGCAAAGTTGGGATGTGATGGGGGGCTGTGGGTGGGCACCCACCTGGTGAGAGGTGCTGGGGTGCCCCCTGTGGTCTCTGAGACTCCCCAGTTATCAGGGTGTGGAACTGCTCCCCTGCTTTTCTCCTCTAGGCCCTACTTGTGTGCCAGGCAATGCTTCGTTTTGATATAAAATCCTGGCATCTGCAGTGTCCCACAGTCCCAGGGCTTGTCCAGAGCCCTAAAATCCTGAGGCAGCAAAATCCCAAGAGGGATTTATTGTTGCTTGCCCAGCTGGAGGAGCACCCAGTGCCCATCCAGCACCCCCAGCACCCTGTGAGGATGCTCAGGGATGTCCTGGATGGCTCCTGGGGACATCCCCCCACTGCAGCAAAGCCACTGTTAAACACCCCAGATTTTTCAGCCAGAGGGTGAATGTAGAGGGTGGTATTTTATCTTGATGCTTGGCAAAGAAACTGCTTGGAAAAAGGAGTAATTCAGGGGGGAAAAAAGGGGGGAAAAAAATCATGTCGTCGGTGTTTTATTGAAGGTCTCACCCACGTCCTGAAGCGTCACCGCCCAGAAAACTGGGCACTGAGGAGTTGCAGTCCACATTTTCCTCTGGAAAAGGTCTGGTAGAGCAATTCCTGGGGTGGAAGCTGTGAAATTTCCCCCCTGGCGAGGTGGAAATGAGGATTCTGCAGCCAGAAAAAACCTGGCTGTGGTGAACTCCCTGTGCTGTGGGGTTTTAGGGCTGGGTCTGTCCAGCCACTGTTACGTGTAATCGTGTTGGCTTAAGGGTTATTTTGGGGCTGGAAAGGGATTATGGAGAGCTGACAGGAACAGTCCTGACTGTGCTGTGTGTGAAATTGTAACAAAAATGGAATTCTGGTTCCCTTTGCTGGCTCTCTGTGGAGGAAAAGGAGTGTTGCTCAGGAAGCCTGTGTGGATTTTTCTCCGTTAAAAGTTACTCCGTGCGCGGGAAACGTTCGATCCAAGTGCGCCGTTCTGATGCTGGATCCTCCTCGGGATGCTCCAGCTGCCAGGAAATTTAGATTGCTGCTTATTAGCCAGCAAAACTTAGCCCAGTGCTGCTCCTTAAAGAGGTTTTTTTGGGGGTTGGATCGCACAGGGATGCAGGAGGACTCCCTTCTTTCCCCCTCAGGAATTGCCAGCTCGCACTTGGCAGGTTCCTGGGGAAAAGCTGAGGGAAATGGATTTCCTGTCTCGCATTTTGCCTGGCAGGTCTGTGTTCCCCAGCCATCAGATTGCTGTGGAAAGCAGTCCATTAATTCATTATACAGCCTTTATCCACCTGAGCAGTGATGCCTCCTGAATCCTCAAACCCCGCTTTTTTAACACCTTCTCCCCCCTGAAGCATCTTCCTGACGATATCCCAGCGGTGTGGGGCTGCAGAATATTTCCCTGGGATTTAGAAGGCGCTCCTTCAGTGGCAAATTGAAAGCCGTGCTTTGATGGCAGAGTTAATTTTAGAGTGGGTGTCTCTGGCACGCTGTACTTGTATTAAATAAGCATGTTCTGCATGTTCTGCTCTTCCCTGGGCTGAATTGTGCGCTCGGTGGCGAGGCACGGCCGATGTTTGGCTTGTGTGTTCACAATGAAAATGAGCCCTGGGCGGATCAATCTGTTGGCTGTCTGGTTGTAGGTTCAGAAACTGCTGGCTCAGAGTGAATGATATCAGGTTTGGTTTTTGCAAGGCAACAAATTGCTTTTATGAACTGGAAGATTCCAACCAGACGCCGAAGCAGCTGCAAGGGCCGGGGACTATTTGTTGTACTTTCCCCCATGAGCTCCGTGTCCACGTGTGTTTGATCTGGAGTAACTGCCTTCAAATTGCCAGGGTGTTTCACGCTGCTGGGTGCCAAAATATTTAGGGGTTTGTTGGTTTGTTTTTGTAGGTTTTTTAACGTGTGGGTTGGAGTAACTCGCAGTTGCAAAGGGTAGGGGGGTGGTTTGAGGTCGGGTCCCAGGTGGCTCCTTCACCCTGTTGTTTGTTGGAGGCCCTTTGATGCTCACAGGTGGTGGAAGCTGGAGCTGGGTGCCCTTTCACCAGACACACCCGGGGGCAGTATTGGCCTTTAACCCTCTTTGTGAGCCTTCCCAAGGGTGAGGATGAAAGGGAACGGCCGCACCTTTGAAATCCTCCTGGTTTGTGGCACCCTGGGAAGGTGTGGTTATCCCTGACAGCGACAGTGGGGGGGGGGGGGCTCCTCCTGAGAGCAGCTTTCCTACAAATGTGAGCTGTAGGAATGTGCTTTCCCTGGTTTGAAACTCCTTTTCCTTGAGATTTTGCAGCCACAGGGGCTGACCTCCTGTCCCACAGCCCTGGAACGAGGGGCTTTGCACCTTCGTGCCGATATTCCCGGATTTACAGGATGGTTTGGGTTTGAAAGGACCTTCAAACTCATCCAGCTCCAACCCCCTGCCACAGGCAGGGACATCTCCCATCAGACCAGGTTGCTCCAAGCCTGGTGATGAAGGAATGGAATCCACCTGGCAGCCACTTTGCCGTGGTCATAAAGAGGCTTCATTAATTAGCAGCAGCTGCTAATTAAGCCTCAAGGAGCCTGAATAGGGGTGGTTCATCCTCGTGTCGAAGTGCATGTAGCGCTGTTGGTGCGAGGAGGAGGCTGTGGCTGTGCTGGAGCTGCTGTGGGGTGAGTGGTGTCTCAGCTTCTCCCTCTGTTTGGGTGTTTGCTCGGGGCTCTTCCTGCCCAAAATCCCGGTGCTGGGCTGGCCATGGAGCTGAGCGGTGCCCTGTGCTCAGGAGAGGGCAGTGTCACACCGAGAGCTGCCTCCTTGTCCGCGCTGGGCAGCACGTGGAGGTGACAACCTTTGCGCCTCATCCCTCTCCCTTCTTCCCCAAACCCAGTATTCCCCCTCCAGCTCCGCTCCTGGCGTTTGATGTACCTTTGTGGGAATATTCCGAGCGTGACGCCGGGAAAAGAGATTTAAGGGACTGTTTATAGCAGCTGCTTTTGCCTGCCAGCCCCTCTATAAACAGCGATTGGATGCAGCTCCTTTAATGCATGGCTTGACTTTCAAAAACAAAATTTAAAAAAAAAAAAATAGCTGCGTGGTGGTGGTGGTTGGCTTTGCTGCTTTTTCCTCTTGAGTTAACCACTGTGTTCTCCCCACTTCCTCCAAAAATACCCACAGATACTGGCAGGACAACTGCCTGAGTATTTGGTGAAATAGTCTGTCATTGCTCAACAGCCTGAAAAAAAAAAAGAAAAAGCCCGATTTTTTTTTTTGTTTGTTTGTTTGTTTTATATGCAATTAAATATTTGTAGAAGATTCCTACCAGGGAGTGGTTTCGAGGTACAGTGTTCCCCTGAAGAGTGTTCAACCAAGGACCTTCTTGGGTGGCAATTGGGAAGTTTTCACCCGTGGAATCCATTCCAGATCGTGATTGAGCTCTGTCTTTTTTTTGCCCTCTTGGTCGTTGGGCAGGCTCAGCTTTATGAAAAATGTTTCTTTTTGTGAATATCTTTTTTTCACTGATATTCTTTCTTTTTTGTGAGTGTGGCTCTTGATCCAGGAATTGCTGAAGTGGCTGGTTTGGGTTTTTCCCACTGGATGAAGGATGAGGTGGGGACAGGAGAGGGGAAAATGGTACCTTTGCTGGGGTGATGCACACGTCTGGGAACTAGCTCCATCTCAGCAGAGCCCTGCTGGTGGCTCATCTCTTCCTTGGAGATAGCTGGGAGTGCTTTTAATATTAATTCCTTAGTCATGCCAAATTGAATCCTCCTGCCCTTTATCCCCCGTGTCCTCTGTGTGGGAGCCAGGCTTTCTGTGAGGTGTTTGGGATCCAGGAGGACTTGGAGGTGATGGACTGGAAGTTTTATTCTCTTCTTGTCTGGGACTCCTCCAAAGGATCTGTTTCACTGTGTTAAGCAGCTTTTTATCCTCCACTTTTCCCCTTCGGAGCGAGCTTGCCTTGAATCTTTATTTATTTATTTAAAACCTGCTTCTCTTAAAACTCTGCTGGAGCTTGTAAAATCTCTTTATAAATATCTGGCTGCTGTGCTTTGCTTCCCTTTCCTCCTCCCGGCTGAGGTGAAACGAAACTTCTCCCTCCCCCAGCCTGGGTTTAGATGCTCAGAGCAGAAATATTCTGGTCGTTTGCTGGTTTTAGTTTCAGGCTCACGTTTGCCCAGGTTGCTCAGGGAAAGCATTTTTGCATCTGACTGAAATAGTACAAGGTGAAACCCAGTTTCCTTTAAGAGGTATTTTTGGGTGTAGCCTTTAAAAAAATGTAATGGACTGGTTGTACCCTTCAA
The DNA here is from genome assembly GCF_001715985.3 of Manacus vitellinus. Classification (NCBI taxonomy): domain Eukaryota; kingdom Metazoa; phylum Chordata; class Aves; order Passeriformes; family Pipridae; genus Manacus; species Manacus vitellinus. The sequence goes on along the minus strand of NW_021940498.1, from coordinate 7,295,494 downwards.
AGGGTTCTGAGCCGCTCTAATAGATTGTATTTTGGGCCACTTATTGATGGATCCCTGGAGCTGACAGTCACCAACTCGTAAATCAAACCTAAAATCAAGTCAGGGTTCTGGTGGCCTGATGCAATTGCAGCAAAACAAATAAAGTGCAGCCAATTTTCGGGCTTGGAGGTGGCTCCAGAGGGTGGGAATCGGTGCCTGAAGGTCACGGGGTGATGCTCAGGGTGTTCCACGGGATCCTTGGGAAGTAGGTCTAATCCTGAGCAGGGCACTTAAGAGCTTGGAGAGGATTTGGGGCTCATGTCTGGGCTTGTTGTCTTGCTGGATTGCCCAGGAGCTTGCCAGGAGGGCAGGACCCTGGGCTGGCCCTTGTGTGTGACCCCACTGGAACCCTCTTATCTGAACAAAACCTTGGAGAGTGGTGATAAAACTGGGATCTGTTCCAGGCCGTGCCTTGCTGTGCCCGGTGCTTTTCCATAATGCTGCCAGGGGGCAAGGTGGGGCTGGGGTCTGCTCAGGTCAGGCTGCCTGGAGGTCCTGCTGGTGCCTCTGGGATGGATAGGCAGGGCTTAGGTTTGTTTACAGGGATTTACCTCCGGGGTGAGGTCACTCTGAGATATTTGGGTGGATTTTGGTGTGTGTGTGTGTGTGTGTTTTTCGGATTTGCTTTTATTTTATTGCCAAGAGGTAATTAATGCTTTCCTTGGGATTAAAATATTTCCTGTGTGTCTCAGCTGGTGATGCAGGAAGGACTCATCCAACCCTCTGACCTCTCTTGGAGGCCAAAAGGGCATTTTTTGGAGAAGGTAAGAAGTGTGTGTTCAAAACCAGCATCTCTGCAGCTGGTCTAGTGGAAGGTGCCCATGGCAGGGAGGGTGGAACAAGATGGTTTTTAAGATCCTTTCCAACCCAAACCTTTCTCTGCTGATTCTGTGATTCTTTCTTTGCACGAAGAAGCCCCATAAAGAAGTTCCTCGGAGCTGTCAGATGGGTGATGTTTTGTAGGCAGTTGCCTGATCCAGCAGTTGATTATGTTTGCGGGTATTGTGGGAATTCTGGTGTCAATCCACCTCCTAATTATTCATGAATCTTGTCAATGAGACTTTAAACTGTCAGTCAAACCCTGTGCAGTTGGAAACCCGGCACAGAGGCAGTACTGGGTGTCCAGGGCTGGTTGGCTCCGTTGCTCTCAAGCTTTTGGGGATGTGATTTCTCCATCCCTGGCCACGAGTTGGCTGTTTGAGCCTTCAGGGCTGGACAGTAATTGCCTGAACAGCCCCTGGAGTCTGTGGCTGGCTGTGGGATTGTTGGGAGCCCTGGAATTCATCAGGCTGAGAGGTGAGGCCAGACCTGTGGCTTCTCAAAAGGTCTATTTTTAGACTTCACGTGCAAATGATGTTCCTCATCAAGGATTGCTCTGCACTTGGGACACTGAGCTTGTAATCCCCTTTTTCCAGCACTTACATAAATACCTACATTTCTGGCAGGCATTTTGATATTGCTGTCTTCTTTTTTCCTGAGCTGGGTCCTCTGAGCTCCCAACCCACCTGCTATGTTGCATTTGATGCTTTGTAAATATCTAGTGGTGGGAGGCTCTTATTTTAGGGGGTGACTTTACCCTCTGTGCTCGGGCTTTGGTGTGAGTTGCTGTTGTGTGACATCCTGCAAGCTCCTCTTCTGCTCCTGCCTGAAACCTGGGGGCAGAATCTGTCTTAAAACTGCTATTTAGCTGTGAGTTAATCGCTGAAATGCAGAGTGCTTGCAGTCTCCTCATTACAAGCCTAATTTAAAGTGCAAGGTTGACAGCTCAGCTGGAGATACTTTCCCTTATCACAAGTGTTTCCTAATCCGTCTCCTTTGGTAGGGATGTGGGGTTGTTTGTTTTTTTTTTGTTTGCATCTCCAGGCTGTGCTCTGGGAGAGCTATATACTGAAGGAATGCAGTGTAGGACAGCTGTACCTGTTAAAATGTTAATGTGCTGGGGGCGAGGGTGCCCTGGTGTCCCTTGTGCTGCCAGGCACTAACCCTTGTGCCTCACAAGGTCACCGCTCTGCGTCTCCGCGTGTTCCCGACGCGCAAACCGCGCCGGCTCTTGGGGACGGTTTGGCTTTGCAAAGGAAAATAAAGCTGCTTGTGGGATTAGGGCAACGTCCCTGAACACACAGGCGGGAGCAGCGTGGCTGAAGGCCAGTTTGGAGATGTCCTTGCTCGTGTTTGTAGCGTCAGCCCTTCAGCGTGCTTCGGTCTGGAGCTTGTGTGGGGTGTGAGGGGTAACGTGGAGCTCAGGATGTGCCCCGTGGTTTTCCTGGACTTCCAGAGCTGGATGGGATCGTTCTGGGATGTCTCTGTGAAGAGAGTCTCTGGGTGAATGTGCTTCTGGTGGAAAGGATTCCAGAAACCCTGCTCTGGGCACCTCTCCTGCTGCTGCTGGAGGCAGAGCCAGCTCGGCTTCTTGGATGGTGTTGAGGGCCCGACACACGGAATGTGGTGGCCTTTAAAAAATGGGACAGTCCACCCACAGCATCTTCCATCAAAAACAACCTGGGCAGCAGGAGAGGGGGGATTCTGCCCCATCTGCCAGGCTGGAAAAGCTCTGGGAAGCCTTACTGGTGCTGGTGACCTGCCCCAGTGCCACCTGGAGCAGGGGCATCAGTCCCTGCCCTGCTGGATGGTCCCTTCTCATAAGGGGCCAGAGAAGGGGCTTGTTAACAGCAAGGTTGGATTTGACCTGAAAGCAAAGGTTCCTGCTGGGTCGAAAAGCCCTCGTGGGGTTTATCTTCTTGGTGTGATAAACACAATGTGTCCCAGTGGGAATGAGGTTAGTTTAGCAGGAGCAAAGCCTGGGGGTTTATTGGGGAGCTGTAACCTAGTGGCTGGACTATTTTGGAGATGCCCTGCAGTGAAAAGTTAGAGGTCCACTTCTGACAACAGGATAAGCTTAAATTAGGGGGGTCCTCTCTACTCCTAAAAGGATCAGCTTATTATGTGAAGGACTCTCAGGACAGAAGGGATTTAAATCCAAGCTTCTGTGTTAACTGGTTGTACTGAGCTCTACTGGACCTGTGAGACACTTCTGCTTTTTTGGCCTCTCCTTTCCCAGCTCAGGGCAAAGAAGGGCTTTTTCCCTATTTCCCTGAACTTTGTAGCTCGGCTGCAGTGTTTCCTGGAGGGATGTGACTGGCCTGAAGTCTGGAGTCTCCTTTCCCTGGAGCAGTGTGTGGGCTGGGGAGGGTCCCTGGGGTGAGCAGCAGGTCACAGGCTGGGGCAGGTGGGGGCAGAGGAGTGGAAAGGACCATTCCTTGCAGCTCCCCGGGCGTGACGTGCGGCTCTGTCTGTGCTGATATTTGCAGTGGTGATAAGGGAGGGTCTGGAACGAGCCTGCTCTGCCTCACATAAACCTCCAGCTGCTCCAGGAGCTGCTCCAGCTCAGCTCTGTCAGCTCTGCTGAACCTGAACCAGAGCAGGGCCTGGGACATGAGGCTGTTTGGGGTCCTTTAGCAGTGTGGGAACATCCAACAAGGAATTGTGCTGGAAGTGCTGCTGCTCTGTGAGTCCCTCTCAAATGCGTGTCTTGTCTTTTTGTTTAAAGGAAAAGGGTAATTTTGGGATGGAGGCTTGGAAATGGAGTGTCTGAGGTGCAGCTGCCTGGTTGTTGTGGGGGTGTAATGAGCTGGCTGATGTTTAATGAAGGTGGGAGCTGGTCTCCACATGGATTGAACAGGAAAGTGGTGGAATCACTGTCCTTGGAAGCGTTCAGAAAACGTGTACATTTGAAGGCTTTGTTTTTATCCCAGTTTTAGAACATTGTGCTGCTGTGGGGACTCTAAAGAGGTTCTCTAGAGTCGTGGGAATATTTAGGTCAGAAGAGACGTTAAAGTTCATCCAGTTCCAACTCCCTGCCATGGGCATGTTCCATAGACCTGGTGGCTTCAAGCCTCATAAAACCTGCCCTTGGACACTTCCAGGGATGGGGCAGCCACAGCTTCCCTGGGCAACTTGTACCAGGGCCTCCACACCCTCACAGCCAAGAAATCCCCCTAAAAAAACCCCAATATCCCACCTAACCCTGCCCTCTGGCAGTGGGAGGCCATTTCCCCTTTGTCCCAAGTCCCTCTCCAGCTCTCCTGGAGCCTCTTTAGGTGCTGGAAGGGCAGGGAGAAGGCTCATTCGAATCAGCTGGAAGAGGGAAGGGCTGGGACTTGGCGAGAATGATGTGACAGTACCATGGCTGAAATGTGCCTGCCCTCTGCAAAGCTCTGCTCCAGGCTTTACACTGGCTGAGCCAGGCTTAGTCCAAGGCAGATGAACCCTGCTGGGCTGTTGGAAGAGCTGGCTTTTACCAAAACTGGGAGCAAACACTGTTTGCTGTCCCACGGTCTGTGGAGGTCCCAAACTGTGCCATCAGGGTCACTCCTTCAGCAGACAATTGTCACTGCTCAGCTGTGGAACTGTGTGATCAGCTGAGGGGGTTTAACACAGTGCTCCTAACTGGGCTTTGGGATAGCAGCTGAGCCAAAAAGGCCAGTGGAAATGGGAGCTCCTGGGGCTGCCCAATTCCAGTGCCTCATGGAGCCAAGCCGTCTGATTTGTACCAGAATTGCTGCACTAATTGTTAGACCTGAACTGACTCCATGTGCTGGAAAGCTGGGGAGAAAGAAGCATCTCTCGGTGCTTGTTGTGGCTCAAAGCCCTTATGCTTCAAGCTCTGTCTCCTGGGAAGCTTCTCGAGTTGAAATATCTCCGTGAGAAAACCCAAAGCAGCCTTTGGCATTGAGGGGAGGTGGTGGCAGTGACTGCAAATCCCCTTTTAACCTGGAGAGCTGCTAAATGGATCCCTCACACGATTCATGCCTTTCAGAATTCAGTTTTCTGCTTCCAGTTGGAAGGGAAGCACATCCATGGTGGAGCCTGGGGTGAAATCTGGGAGGGAGAACAAATAACTGAGTGGTGGGAAGAGGAGGAGGAGGCTGCAAGCACAGCTCAAATCATGTTCTGTGTGCACCATCCTCCCTTAACCTTTCGGTGTCTGGCAGCAGATCTGGGCTCAGCCCAATTTATTGTTTGTTTTTTTTCTCCCAGCCCTTTGCTTGGCTCCAGAAGAGAATTGCTTGCAAAGGCTCATGGAGTTCTAAGGGGCAGTTTGGGGGAGAGGAAAAACTCTTCTCTGAGTATTTCATGAGAAAACCCCAGTGCTTGGTCAAGGGGCTGCACTTCACCTCCTCCTTGTAAATATTTCAGCTCAGCCACCACTGTCTTCTGTTATATTCTTTTTTCACCCTGAAACTTATTGCTGTGTTTCAGCACTGCCTGAGACTCATGAGACCTGCTCCCAAACTGGCTGGTTGTGGTGACAAATCCCATATATCTGATTCCAAAAGGCTGGCTTTTGGCTTTTTAATTTTTAATTTTTTATTTTTAATTTTTTTTTTTGATGGAAAGGTGTGATATAAATATTGCCTAACCACTTGTGGCTCTTGTCAGCTCCTCTGAGGCAGCTCTTGGCTGGGGTGTGAGTAAAACCCTGTTATGTCTCATGCTCCATCAGGTTTAATGCTTGTTAAATGGCAGAGCGGTGGAGAACAAGCTTTGGGCTGGGATTAAAAACATAAATACAGCTGCAAGTGGCTGAGCTTGGAAAGCAATTCTGCTGTGAGTGGATATATAGGGACTGCTGAGGTGTTTGGATTCCCCCCAGGACTCAATGCCTGGAATTTGGGAAGGAGCAGGTACCTCTGGGGAAAGTCTTGTGTCCCTGCAGTAATAAATCCTCTCCCTGCCACGCAACATGAGGGCTGTATTTCAATAATTTTCTTGTTGTACAGTCGAAACCAGCTACAGAGTTTGATCTCCTGCCTTTGTCCAGCATTTACAACGTGAAAAAACAAAAAGTAGGGTTTGCCACCTCTGTGGCTTTTACAGGAGAGCTCTAAAATGATGGGAAAAGGTGATGTCACGGTGAAGACCTTTGTCTGGTCATCCTGGAGCTCTCGGGAGCTTGAGGTCTGCTCAGAATGAGGGGTTGGCTCCTGGAGGGCTTCAGTTGTGTCCTGTCACACTCCAGCTCAGGCAGAAACTGCCTGTGTTTGCTGCATTTATTTGTTTGGTTCCTTTCATTTAAGAAACACTCGAATGGTGTTTTTACCCACAACTGAATTCCCCCAGAGAAACAACCCCGAGACAACAACGTGTTGCTTGTTTGTCCTCAGACAATGTGATTTTATTTATTTTTTTTTTTGCCATGAAGTCTTGGGTTGCTGATGACTCTGAAAGGAGGGATGCCTGAGGTACTGGGGGATGATTTGGGATCATCTGTGTTTTATCCACACACCAGGGATTTTGGTGGAGGAGATAAGTGTATTCCTGGTTAAAGGATGTGGTACTGCCTCAGTGGGGCAGGATGAGGGTGGAGAAGACTTGGATGCTGTAGAAAGGCAGAATGGAGATTTCTTTCTTCCTTAGGGTGTATTCCAATGAATCCACCTTCCTCAGGTGCTGCTCTTTGGCTTCTTGACACAACTGCTCTGCAGACATGTCTGACAGGGGGATTTTTAGGGGCTGAGATGGGAGAGAGGCTCTGGAAAAAGCTGTGTAGGCTCCAACATTCCAGTACAGAGGTTTTGCTCAGTTATAACAGTAACCTCAGCTTAACATCACTCTTTGCCACGGGCAGTGATCCAGGTTCACTGGAGAAAGTCCAATGCATGGAATGGGACAAGGAAAAGGAACCTGCAGCAGTTTTTCTCCTCCCCTTTTCCTTTCCAGCCCTTTTTCTCCAGTGCCACAGCCAAAGGATGAACCCTTGATTTGTGATTATTTATCTGTTTATCCCTTCCCCCCACCCCCAGTGATGGATATTAATTAGATTCCATAAATACTTTCAGCTTTGGACCTGACCTGCCAGAAATAGCTGGGAGCTCTGCAGGGGGGTTCATTTGGCACAGGGCTCTGCTCCCTTTATCCCGAGTGTGCTGGCCAGCTCAGCTCATGGAGCAGCTTTGGAACCAGCGGGGTGTGAAGGTGGGGATGGGAAAACCTTCCAGGGACTGGTTCATCACCTTCTGGCGTGTTCTGCAGCTCGAAACCTTTCCCTGAGGGTTGGTTTTATTCATCCTGATGGCTGAGAACATTTTGGTGCCCCGGGGCCAGGCTGGGAGTGTAGCAGAGGCTTTCAAACCCAGGCAGCTTGTAGTGATTTCGATGTGTAGGGGAGGCTTCTATCCCAGTAACCTGGATTGGTTGGAATGGGAGTAAAATCCCAGTTTTAGGGGTGTGGGTACAGGGCTGGGAGGTATTTTTAACCACTCTTCCCTGAGAGAGATGTGTCTGGCAGCTGAACCTGTGTCTGCTGCACCCCCAGTGTCCTGGATCCGAGAGACTCCGTGGGCTGTGCTGTGAGTAATCTGGGAGCAGGGCAGGAGGGAATGTGTTGGCTCCTTCTGTTCAATATGGAAATGGCACTTTCCCATGTGGGAGTGGTGGGAGGTGGGGGATGCTGCTCCTCTGAGAATTCACACGGAATAACCTCCCCTGTGGAGGTGGGAGCAGCTTCCCTTGGCATGACGTGGCTCCTTGAAATACTGTTGGCAAAAAGGTGGTTTTCACACTCAACGTGGGTCGTTTTGGGACAAGCTGTGAGCTGTTATGGGGGGAAAAAATACCAAATAAGGTGAAAACTGGTTTGATCAGGAGGGGGTTTGAAGCTGCTCCGTGTCTGACCAAGGCTGGTGGGTCCAGTTGGTGCTGAGCAGGGGCTGCCAACCTGGGGACTGTCCCCAGGGCGTGACAGACTCAGCACAACACACCTTGGGGTGGGATCCACTGGAGGGAGAGGGAGGCAGAATGGTTTGGGCTGGGAGGGACATTAAAAATCATTAATTCCATCCCCTGCCACGGGCAGAGACACCTCCCACTATCCCAAGTTGCTCCAGCCTGGCCTTGGACACTTCCAGGGATGGGGCAGCCACAGCTTCTCTGGGCAACCTGTGCCAGGGCCTCCCCACCCTCCCAGCCAGGAATTCCTTCCCAATATCCCATCTAACCCTGCCCTCTGGAAGTGGGAAGCCATTCCCTATGTCCTGTCCCTCCATCCCTTGTCCCCAGTCCCTCTCCAGCTCTCCTGGAGCCCCTTTAGGCCCTGGAAGGGGCTCTGAGGTCTGAGGAAGATGCTGGAGCATGTCCTGGTCTCCTGCCCTCTGGCTGTCCCAGTGACAGCATCCCATCCCATCCCAGCTGTCCCCACATGCAGTGACCCTGCAGGAAGCCACTGACCTCCTGGGGCTGGTTTTGGCAATGGAGGAGCTTTGCTTGGCTGCCTTTGTTTATCCAGCACAAATGGATTTGTCACCCAGTGGCTTGATGGCTCATCATTAGACAAAATCACCCTTCTTCTTTCCTGCTGTTTGGATTCCTCTTCCAGACTGCCACGGAGCCTCTGTGCTTTGAAGGCTCCAAACAGCACCTGAGTCATTGGGATCTCACTTCTGGTTGAGTGCAAAGCTCGATGCTGCTGTGGCACCTCTGGATTGGTCGTTTTTTTTATTAGTTTAAATTAAAACAAGCAGTTAATTGGTTTATGTGTAGGTTGGATATTTATGTGGCTCGGATGCAACTTGGGGAACTTGGGTATGGCAAAAAATGCCTTTGGAAAGAGCTGTCTCCTGGGTTTTTTGGGGGGGTGATTGTGTTTCCTGGAGAAGGAATTTCCCAGCTCGTGTGTGAGGCAGGATCTAAGGGATCAGAGCCTTCAGAGGCTGAAAGCTCAAGGGGTGTAAAAAAACACCCCACCCCCCCCAAACAAAAACCACCCCTAAACAAACCAACCCCCACTTTCTGAAGCATGATAGGAAGCCTTGCAATAACTCTGGGAGCTGGAAGTCTTTAAAGGGCAGAGATTTTCCTATCCATTATCTCAAACATCTTTCTAGGCTTCATTAGGCACATCACAAATTTACTTTTGTCCATGGGAGCGCAGATGCCATTTGATCTCAAGATTGGGATCACATTTCCTTCCTCTAAAGCAAAAGGCAAAAATTAGCAAGGACTGCTGGGGTTAAACTTTAATTATTGCTTAGGACAGGCTCATTATTGCTGAGCAAGAGAGCCAGGTTTAATAAGTTGGTTCCATGGAATCACAGAGCAGTGGCAGCACCACAAATCCAGGGAGGAACAGGCAGGATCATCCATGTGCAGTGCCTGTTGGAGGAAAGCTCATTTCCAGAGTGAAGGAATTTAGGAGAAGATACCATTAAGGAAGGAGTGGTATCTGACCTGATACTGCTGCAGCAGTGTTGAAATGCACAGATACTTGTAGGAAAATGCTTGAAGATAATGGGGCTTGGGAATGATAAGCAGATGTGTCCAGTTTCCTTTGGGAAGAGGAGCAAAGATGTGATTTTTCCAGCACTAAAAAAAGCAGATGAAGAAGAGCTTTGAGGCTCCTGCAGTATTTGGGATCAGTTAAAGACCAAGCACGAAGTGCTTTGGCCCCCCAAACATCAGGGGAAGGGGATTTATTCGTTAAAGGTTGCCCTGACCTGTACTTCGAGGGATTGGGAATCAGAGAATACCACACTGGTTTAGGTTGAAGAGACCTTAAAGACCATCTCATTCCACCCCCTGCCATGGGCAGGGACACCTTCCACCAGGCCAGTTTGCTCCAAGCCCTGTCTAACCTGGCCTTGAGCACTTCCAGAGATGGAACATGAGTGATCCAAGGCAGCTGCCTCTGGGATGCTGGGATGGGACAGGCCCGGAGCTCAGATCCCACTTGGGCTGTTCCCCCTGCCCACGGGGAAGGCTGAGGAGCTCTGGGATGAGCCCTAAATCCTGAGCACAGGAGAGGCTTTGATGCTTCAGATGGTTTGGATGTCTCATACCTGAAGGGCTTCTCCTCTGACGAGGTCTCTGCTGAGCCTGTCGGGAAGAATCCCTGAAATGTCGCAGTTATTCCGTGATGGTTATGTGCTAATGGGATTGAATTCCTGCAAGGCTTGGCATGAGGGGAAGAAGTATCTCAAAGGACCACAGGTATTTTGGGAAAGGCTTAAGTGGAATAAAATTCAGCTGCAGTCATGTTACAGCAGGGATTGGAATTGCTCCGTCTCACTTGGAATTAAGTGAGATGGAGCAACAAGTTTTCCCATTTTTACATGGGATGTGCACAGCCCCATCTCTCCTGCCTGTCCCTGGGGTATTCCCTGCTGGAAAGAGAGAGGGCTTCTCAATGAAAGGGGGAAAAGCAAGGGATGTGTTGGGTCTGAGTGCTTTCCCATGGAAGCTCCTGAAAAGCTTGGAGGTGTCCTGCTCCCCCAGGCTGGACTGGAATCCATGACCCAGCGGGGAGCTGCTGCCTCTGGCCCCTGTTTCCTCGCCCTGTCAGGGCTCCTGGGGGGCTGGGGGAGGTGGAATAAGGAGCCTTTGCACACTGGAGGGGAAGGGGAGTGTGGAAGGTTTCCTTCCTGGGGAAAAGGGCTGGCAGAGCAGCTCGGGAAAACCCAAACAAAGCAGCTTCTCTTCCCCTCTGGCGCTGAGCGGGGGGGTGATGTCAAGGTGGGGCTGAGCCTTCCCAAAACTATGGGAATGCTTTTATTTCATTCTTTTTTTTTCCTGAAGGATGAGGAGTTGGGAGATTGGTTTATGTGCTTTTCTGTTCAGTCTCTCAAACAATGCTGCTTCCCCTTCCTTGGAGCAATTGTTCCCTGTGTGGCTGACTCTCTTCCTTCCCCTTGCTCTCCATTGTGGGAATCGCTCTCCTCACCATGTGTGGGCTCACATTTAGTCTCTGCTTTACCTTCCTTTGTCCTGTTCAGTTCCCACTTGTTTTTTTTTTTTTTTCAAATTTTTCTGCCTGGATCCTCATCTCAGGGTCCCAAAACCAGATGTTTTAGTGCTGATGGAGAGAATTAACAATCAGAGCAGCTTCTACCTTCAGCCTTGAACTTGGCAGTGCTGGGTGAATGGTTGGACTTGATCTTGGAGGTCTTTCCCAACCTTTTCCTGATTCAGGTTTCCACCTGCCAGAGACTGCAAAGTCTAACAGGACTAATACCACTGGATTTCATCCCTCGAGTGGATGTAATTTGGTTTTGGGAGGACCACTTTCTCCCTAATGGAAGAAGTGGTGTTTTCATGATCAGCCTGATCTCAAACCTTTTCAAATGCATCCATTCCGAGGGACAAAGGGTTTTTTTGCCATGTGAATTTCTAATTCTGAGCTGTATCAATCTCATACACCATCTATTGTACCACAAATAACTAGATTTTTCCTTGAATAGTGCTGGGAAGAAAGGATTGTTGGAGCAGGTCCAGAGGTCATGGAAGTGATCAGAGGGCTGGAGCCCCTCTACTCTGGAGCCAGGCTGGGAGAGCTGGGGGGGTTCACCTGGAGAAGAGAAGGCTCCAGGGAGAGCTGAGAGCCCCTTGCAGGGCCTAAAGGGGCTCCAGGAGAACTGGAGAGGGAACTGAACTGGAACTGAACAATTCCCTGTGCAGAAATACCCAGTGGGATATTCCAGGCTGAGGGATGTCAGGAACTCCCTGGTTGTGCAGGAGCTCTGCTCTGACCCACCTCTCTTTGAAAACATCCCCTGGACTCAGATAAGAACTTCCAGGTCCTTCCAGCATTATCAGAGGAGCTTCCTGAGGGAGCTGTGGGTGATTTCTGCCGGGGGAGGAAGGGGAAAGGCTGGTTGAGTGTTCCTTGATAGGCTTGGGATTGCTGAGCTCATGGGATGAGTGGGAAAGGCAGCAGCAGACTGGGGGGGTTTGCCCTCTCTTGTTGGGTGGAAATCACGTGGTCTAATTAAACAAGAGCAGCTCATGATAACGGGTTTTAGGGGATTGTATCCCACTTCAGCAGGGCCAGGGCACACTCATCCTGTTGATAAGACCAACACTCACTGTAAAAAGAGTTATTGAAAGTGTGAGCCTGTGTGAGATGCTCTGGTGGAAACCTGGGAGTTCAGAAGCTTGAGAGAAGCCCACGGTGGGTATTTCAAACCTTGTTCCCTTGGGAAGTGGCAAAGAACCTTCTTTCATTGGGTGCTTAATTAATTCTATGGATAGAAATGAACCTAAATCCTTTTGTCTGCCATTTACATGTGATGGAATGATAGAGTTGGGTTTCAGATGCGTTCTGGTGTCCAGGGTCTTTCCTGGGGCAGTGGGATGGTGTTGATCTGTCCTTTCGTGTGTAGAATTGGGGTTGTCCAGCCCAGGGCAGGGAGTGGGTTCAGCCAGGCTGTGGGGAGGCAAAAGCACCTCTAAGCCCTTCTGGATGCACATCCCACAAAAATCCTGGGCTTAAGGTGGATTGTGCAGGTACTGCAGAGCAGTTCCAACCCTTGCTGTGGCCAAGGTGGCCCTTTAATCAGTTATTTTTTGGGGTTCCTGCCTGCCTGGCTACGGGCACCACGAAGTGTAAGATGACTGCAGGAATGGAAACTCTTTGGTGTCTTAAAGGGCTGAAAGCAGCAGAAATTCCCCCTCTGGCTTCTCCTGGGAGCTGTTAGCTGGGCATCCATTGTTGTTCCCGTTCATTTAAAAATCCTCCCGGAGCCCTTTTCCAAGCACACAATTAGGAATTGCAAGGAATGCTCTGATTACTGACTTCACTATTGACTCGAGAGCTGCCTGGAAGGGAGGCTTTTTGCTGACTTGGCAGATCAGAGCCAAAACCAGCGTGAGCTGAGCAGGACCTGAGTGTCTGTCCTTGGTGTCTCACAGTCCCCGAGGCTTCACCTGCTTCTGCAGTGGTCCAGAGCCAGCTGTATTTTTAGATAAGATTTAAATAGACGTTTTCAGAGCTGTTTAGTGCTGTCTCAGGGGGACAGGAGTGATTGCTCAGAGGACTCCTGTGCTGAGAGCTCGTTGTGGGAAGCACAGCAGGGATGGGGGTGCAGTGAGAGCTGGGACTGGGCACTTGAAATGCTGCCGAGTCAAACTGTTGAGTTGTTCTCCGGGATTCCTTGTTGCTGCTTTTAATTAATAAATTAAAAAAAAAATGCTACTTGGAGCAGATTTAAAGGAGATACTTTAAGGGTGCTTAAAGGAACACCCATGGGTGCAAGGCATGGCTGGGAGCACCACTGGAATGTTGGGGTGGCTCGTGCTGGCACAAGCTGGGCAGGGCTTGGAGCAAGCTGGGATAGTGGAAGGTGTCCCTGCTCGTGGCAGGAGGTGGAACTGGATGAGCTTTGAGGTCCCTTCTAACCCAAACCATTCTAGGATTGTAGGAGATCTGGAGGAGATGGTGAGTCTGTCTCCAGCAGGGCCCCAAACACTGAAATGTTGACCTGGCACTGGCCTTAAGACACCTCTTGGTTGACTTGCTCTGGAGGTGGGCTGAGATTCCTACTTCCCTCCTCCTGGGAGAGAACTCCTCTGATGATGTTCTCTCTGGAAAAGAATGGCAGAAACGTGGGGAGAGTCCTGTGAAAGCCAACTTGGGTGCCCTTCTGAGCACTGCACTCACAGCTCTACTTTCATCCGAGGAATAACATCGCTGGCTCCTCCAGAAATGCTGGATAAGGCTGCAAGGCCAGCCCTCAGGCTGCTGGAGCCTGCTTGGAATCAGCCCCATGGCCACAGCCGTAGGAGTGTTGTTTTTCTGAAGTGCTGATCCTTTTCCTTCCTCCCCAATTCCTCAAAAGAAAACAAGTCCCTTGATTTCGGCGCCAGAGTTCTCTGCTGACTCTGCACAAGTTGTTTGCTCTTCTCTTGTGTCCTTTTTTTTGTTTGTTTGTTTTTTTTTTTTTCCCCCCTCAGCCAAACTGCCCCAGAGTTTGGGCCCCAGAGAAGGGACTTTTGGAAAGTCTTCAATGCAAAGCTGATCCAGAAAAGAGCAGAGGGACGGAGCTGATGTTTAAAGATGTGCTGTCATCAGATCTACATCTCCAGCCTCCAGCTCGTTGCTTGGAGAAACTTATATCCCAAACATAACAAGGCACAGGATGAGAGGAAATGGCCTCAAGTTGGGCCAGAGGAGATTTAGGTTGGGTACTAGGAAAAATTTCTTCACTGGAAGGGTGGTCAGGCTTTGGAACAGGGAATCACAGGCCCTGGAAGCGCTCAAGAGGCACGTGGATGTGGTACATGAGAACATGGGTTAGTGGAAGTACTGGGTTAAGTTGGACTTAAGGATCTTGGAAGGCTTTTCCAACTTCCAACCTTAATGATCCTGTGATTCCATTAAAATACAACTGTGACTTTTTTTTTCTTTTATTTGTTTGTTTGCGGGTTTTTTTGGGGGTTTTGTTTTTTTTCTTTGGGTTTTTTTGTTTGTTTGGTTTTTTTTGTTTTGTTTGGGTTTTTTTTTAGCTTTTTTGTTTGTGTTTTTGTTTGGTTTTTGTTTTGGTTTTGGTTTGGTTTTTTGTTTGTTTTTTTCTGTTTTGTTTTTTTGCAATAGGTCTTGGCGGAATTTGCTCTTAAAAGCAAACATGGCAAGTCCATAAGTCCATTGCAAGACCACTTGGTCTTCCCAGTGTCCTGTCGTGGAATCATTTAGGTTTGGGAAGATTGGGATGGTCACTGAGGTTTGTGCCCAGGAGTTGTGTGGTGACAGACCTCAGGTCCTGTGTGTCAGACCTGCTCTCAGTGGAGCCACGCTGGGAACCCTCCAGGAGGCTCTTTGCCTTCTGGGGTGATTTTTGGGGACCAGAGCAGAGGTGTGGTTTGGCACAGGGACCAGGCAGAGCGTGGACAGAGGTACCAGCCTCAGCTGGTGCTACAGGGAGCTGTGGAGGACCTTTGCATGGATGGGACAGGGTCCATGCTGCTGCCACCAGGGTGGCTTTGGCTCCTGGTTGTCCAGGCTGCCCTTGGCCCTCTGGAACACCCCTTTTAATCCCTGTGCTTACTCACAATCAGTGTCACCAGAGAGTGTTTGAGCAGAGGTTAACCACGGCTGAGCGTGACCACCTGTGAAAACACAGAGAGAAAAACTTTTTCTAGAGCTAAACACGACCCCAAATCCTTATTTTATGTTATTTTTTAGCTTTTTGCCCTGAACCAGTCACGAGAGGGCTGCTCAAGGGCTGTAGTGCAGAGGGATGCCTCGTGCAAGGACTCCATCCTAAATTAGAACCCTCTCTGTTGTCCCCTGGTCCCCTGCAGGGTGGTGGCACGAGCCAGGTGCCTTTGGGGTGACAGCTGGGGATGGCCTGGCTGTGTGTTGCTCTGGCTGATCCTCACTAATGCACTGTTTGGAGAGGCAAGCCTGGCTTGCTAAGAATAGGCAGCTTTGTGGGAGATAAGCCCCAGACTGACCTCAGCTGAGCCCATCAGGTTCGGCCCGAGGGGAGCTGAGTAGGGTTTCACACTCTGTGTGTGTGGGGAAATACAGGTTCCAAACTGTTGGGGGAACCTGTGGAAGAAAAGGGGTGCTTAAAGAAAAGCACAGTGGTGCATGGCATGGCTGGGAGCACCACTGGAATGTTGGGGTGGCTCGTGCTGGCACAAGCTGGGCAGGGCTTGGAGCGACCTGGGATGGTGGAAGGTGTCCCTGCCTGTGGCAGAGGGTGGCACTGGATGAGCTTTGAGGTCCCTTCTAACCCAAACCATCCTAGGATTCTAAATCTGAGCCTGCCCCACTGCTTTGGGGTGGGTGACAGGGATGTGACATGTGCCTTGCTCCAGCCCTGCTCTCTGCACCTCCAGGAAGAAAGGAATCTCTGGGCTTTGGGGCTGTGTTGGCCAGAGTGGAGGATAAACCAAAGCCCTTCAGGCTGCTCTGCATCAGGGACCCCTCTATGGGGTGCAGGAGTCCTGCTCAGTTGAAGCAGGAAGGAACTGCTGATCCAGTGGGTTTTTCTGGATCTGTCCCTGTGAGATGAGCAGAAGTTCCTGTGTTGCACATGTGGATGGATGGATGGAGAAGCAGAAAGGATTTTTTTGGGATGATTCAGTCCCTGTGTGTGTGTAAACACACCCTAAGCCCTGGTGCTTGTGAGGGCTGTGCTTGGGCAGCTCTTGGAGCCCTTTCTGGTGCTCAGCACCCAATGCCACACATCAGGAAGCAAATACTCAAACCAGGAGGTGTCGAATTCCCTCTCTCTCTACTCCCAAGGTCATCTGCTCTTCCAAGTTCTTACACTTTAAAAAGCAGCCTGGGAATCCTGACTCTGCTTGGTGTTCTCTGGGAGTGGCTGTGCCTCCTGGGTGTGAATTTAGCAGCAAATGGTGCTTTTCAGATGTTTGCAAAGCCGCCTGCAGAAATACTGGGAAGAAAGCGAACATGAGGGCAAACTTCCTGGGAGATGGGAGAGTGTTTGCTTCTGCTTTTGCTTTGGTGGAGAGGCTCAGAGCCTGTTTGTAAAACTAGACACTGATTTCATTAAGCTGGTGTCTCCTGGGCTGGCGGGATCTGCTCCTCTCTGAGGAGTCAAGATGAAAAAAACAATAATATTCGGGGAAATTACAGCAAGAAAAGATGTACAACGAGTATTGGTCAGGAATAACTTCCCTGGTGCACTTGTCTCTGTTATCTTGTGCCTCTGGAGCAGCAGCAGGTCATGGTGACATGAATTAAGATGCCAAACGTTGGCTGCCCTGCCCTCACAGTGCCAGCCCTCGTGGGCTGTTGCCTGAGGGGGCTTTTTGTGGCAGAGGCAGTTTTGGAAGTGTTTAATAGTCTTGTTGTGGTGCCTCTCATGAGAGTGGACCATCAGCTTCTGTGGACTCAAACTGGTCTGGGGATCATGGAATAACAGAATTGTTTAGGCTGGAAAGGACCTTTTTAAGTGTCATCTCTTCCAACCCCCAACACCTTCCACTAGCCCAGGTTGCTCCAACCTGGCCTTGGACACTTCCAGGGGTGGGGCAACCACAGCTTCTCTGGGAAATCCATTCCAGGGCCTCCCCACCCTCCCAGGCAAGAATTCCTTCCCACTATCCCATCTAACCCTGCCCTCTGGCAGGATGCTCCAGCCTCGGTGTGTACTTTGTGAGAGCAGCTCTGTGAGCTCTTCACGGCGAGGAGCTTTTTTTCATAGAATCATAGAATCAGCTGGGTTGGAAGGAACCTCCAAGATCATCAAGTCCAACCCTTGATCCAACCCCGCTGTGGTTCCCAGACCATGGCACTGATGCCACATCCAGTCTTATCTTAAATACCTCCAGGGATGGAGAATCCACCACTTCCCTGGGCAGCCCATTCCAATGGCTGATTACCCTCTCTGTAAAGAAATTCTTCCTAATATCCAACCTAAACCTTCTCTGGCACAGCTTATGACCCAGCCATCTTGTCTTGCTGATCATTGCCTGGGAAAAGACATCAACCCCCCCCTGGCTCCCCCCTCCTGTCAGGGAGTTGCAGAGAGTGAGGAGGTCTCCCCTGAGCCTCCTCTTCTCCAGGCTGAGCCCCCCCAGCTCCCTCAGCCTCTCCTCACAGCACTTGTGCTCCAGTCCCTTCCCCAGCCTCGTTGCTCTCCTCTGGCCCTGCTCCAGCCCCTCCATGTCCTTCCTGAGCTGAGGGCCCAGAACTGGACACAGCACTCCAGGGGTGGCCTCACCAGTGCTGAGTCCAGGGGCAGAATCACTTCCTTGGACCTGTTGGCCACCCTGTTCCTGAGCCAGGCCAGGATCCATTGGCCTTCTTGGCCCCCTGGGCACACTCTGGCTCCTGTTCAGCTCCCTGTCCATCCCCACTCCCAGCTCCCTTCCTGCCTGGCTGCTCTCCAGCCACTCTGTCCCAGCCTGTAGCACTGCAGGGGGTTGTTGTGGCCAAAGTGCAGGACCCGGCACTTGGCCTGCTTGAACCTCATCCCGTTGGAATCAGGGAATGGAAGAAGTGGGGGTGGAAACACAGAGTGCAGAGCACAGGTGGTGTCACCTCAGTGTCCTCTGCTGCTCCGAGCAGGGAGGGCACTGGCCAGGGGCTGGGGCAGTTGTGGCACTTGTGCCCCCACCTTGCAGGGCTGGGCTGGCTCCCCAGAGCTTGTGTGAGCTGTCAGTGCCTGCCCTGGTTGCGGGTCAGGGGAGGGCACTGTTTACATGCTGTAATTAACAGCTGGGAGTTAATCACCGGGGCTGGCACACCCCCACACGCTGGGTGGGAGTGGTGCTCTGTGTTGCAGCTGCATCCGTGTCCCAGCAGCAAAGACAAAATCCACTCGGACTGTCTGTGCTGATTTATCCTCCTCCCCTGTCCAGGCTGTGCTTGCAGCTGATACATCACCATCTTTATAAATCAGTGCTTTGACTGGAATTTCTTCCTTCTTTTGGCCCCTTGGAAAACACGGTTTGTGCAACTGTGCAGGTTTTCTTTAAAACACACAGAGAAAGGTTTGGGAGACTCCTTAAAGTTCATCCAGTTCCACAGAAAGGGCATGGACAGGTGAATTATCCAGGTGGAGTTTGAATGTTCCAGACCCTGGGAAAGAGGCCAGAGGGAAATGAGGAATCATCTCTCAGGTTGTGCTTCAGGTGGTGATGAGCAGGATACCCCATCCTGTGTGCTGGAGGATTCCTTCGGTATTTGGGACATGGGAACAAGCCCAAATACCATTTCTGTGATTCTTGTTTACTTAAACATGAAATTTTTACCACAGATCCCTCCAGAGCCCAAGGGAGGAGCATCTCTTAATGAGGGATGAGAACTTAAAGGCCTTGTACTGACTTACCTGCTGTCCTTTAGGATGAAACTAATCTTCCCTGAATCAATCCTGCTAAATACACTTCAGATTGAAGTGATCTTATTCCTTGTACTTTTTTCCCTGTTTTTTTTTTCTTGCAGTACAATCTCTGAACAGCCTTTAAATCTGAACCACATTTTCCTGCTCAATGCTCCTGTGGTGCTGATAATTCTTCTCTACTTGACACTCCTTCATCCCCAGGTATTTATGTGCAGATAAACAGAGGAGCAGCAATTTTGACTTGCTATCCCAGGGCTCTGTGACCCTTTCAGACATAAACTTGACTTAACTCTCAGCTCTCTCTCTTACTTTCAGCTGCATGACTGTCTTTCCACATAATAAATTACCAGCATTTATTGGTCTTTTGACGTAAAGGTTTCCCAAGGGGAAGGAAGCAGTCTGGCTGAACAAAGCCTGCCCTATAATCAGAGTTTGCAGTAGGCTTTGGACAGAAATTGCAGTTGCTGGCCAGCACCCCAAGGGTTTTATGGCTGTCTATAATGGCATTTCTGCCCAGGCAGGAGGTGTGGGGGATGCTGGCTCACACACCTTAGACTGTATCATTAAGAGATTAATGTGGATAATATCTGATAGTAATTACCTGCCAGGAACTGGTGAAAATTTCTGGACATGCAGCAGTGGAGTTTTAGAATCATGGCATGGTTTGGGTTGGAAGGGCTGCCTTCCACCAGCCCAGGTTGATCCAAGCCCCTCCCAGCTGTGTGCCCTGGGGGAGGATGTGCTGTGTGAAGTGGTGGGAGATTGATGGCTCTCTTTGGTTGTCTTTATTCTCTGTCACCTTCTGCTGAAACAGCTCAGGGCTTTTATAAAAACCTTTTGCACTAACACACCTTGGACTTCCTTGGTGTCTAACCTGGCAGCTCATGCTCTGTGTGAGCCCAGCTGGACTTCTTTCCATCTGAAAGGCTTCCTCCAGTACAAGTTGTGTATTGGCAGGAAGGTTTCCCGTGGCTCCTGAAGGTCACTCTTGGTTTTTAGGAGGGTACAGGAGACGTCCGAGCTGGAAGGTCCCATGGGATGAATCCTATGCCACTGGTTCCATGTGGTACCAGGAACTGGGCTGGCTGCACTCCATCCATCCTGCTGGGCTGAGGGGCTGCTCAAAAGTAAACATGAGACCTTGAGTCTTTTAAGACCTAAATCCAAATTTTGAGATGTAACTTTGAAGTTAAACCCAACTTTTAAGCTGGATGAACTGAATTTGAGGGCAGCCTTGGGAACTGCAATGAAATCACGTTGAGTTTCTTTGTTCCTTCTGTACCTGCCCTTGGCATTAATTCCCTCTGGATTTCACTGCACACTGACCTGGCAGGAGGTGGATGGGCAGTTCATGGAGCTCTGGTTTGAGCCCCTCAGCTTGCACAATAACACTGAGAATCTTCTTCCAGTGGAGGAGCTGCTGAGCAAAACTCCTGTTCTGGCTCCCTGTTCCTCTCCTGTTTTCCCTCCATCCTTGGCCTGTTGCACTGGGGTGTGGGTGGGTTTTGGGTCAGAGAGGACCCAGCTCCCCGTGGGTGTCCAGCCAAGCCCGTGTGTCCATCCCCTCCCTGGCTGTGTTCCTGTCCCCCTTCCCATCCTGGGCTTTAAGAGAAGCTCTCTGAAGGTCCCAGACTTTCCCACCTCCCTGGAAGTTGCTGCTGCTGGGCTGGGTGGTTGTGGTCCTGTTGCCTGGGCAGACTGTCCCACCTTCCAGCTACTCGGAAGAGGCATCAGGCAGGAATTTTGGCAGGGCTCCTGCTCATCTCTGTGCTTGCAGAGCAGCAGTAGCAGCTGCCTCGTGCCCTCTCCCAGCCAGGAGGGAGAAGTAGGTCAGAATTTGCATTCTCTGCCCGGATTCTCTGCATAACTTGCACACTTTTTTTTTCTCTTTTTTTTTTTTTTCTCTTTTGAAGCGACCTGTGTGTGCCTGTTCCTTGGGCTCCCTCAATCACAGTTACATTCACGTCTTTAATTGCCCTTTGATATCTGTCTTCCCTCCAAGAGCACTTCTGGGAGACTCTGAGGGGCTGATCCCAGCATGTAAAAATCTGAAAGAACTGCTTGGGGCAGCGTCTTCGTTTTTTGGCTGTTGTGTTGTCTGGATCGGGATTTAAATGTCCTCCCGTAGTTCTTCTTTTGCATGACAAGAGCGAGTAATTGGGGTGAAATCATCCGTGCTGTCAACTGTGATGGTGAGATTTCTTTTCAGCGCTTCTCTCTATCGTGTTTTTTTGGTGGTTTTTTTTTTTCCTGGTTTGCAAAAAAGGGGAAATGTAAAAAAAAATGTAAAAAGGGGAATGTAACATTCAGAGATTGGGTGATTTTTTTTTTTTTTTTTTCCCCCCATAGGAACACCCACTGCACAATTCTGGTCTTTCTTCATCTTTGTAGGTGATTTTTTGGTTTGGGCTTTTGTGGTTCTATCCTCTAGAGGCCTTATTGGCTTTATTGTTGGTCTCAAATAAAGCAAATTGTGTGGTCTGAAGGCAGGTGTGTGGGTAGGAGTGATTAGAAATTATGCTAATGTGCCACAATCGTCGTTTTAATGAACTTTCACCACATTTTTAAGTCATGTTTTTTAAAGTATTTTTTGACTGCTTCCCCGAGACTTTTCCTTTGTGTTTTTTTTTTTTGTGTAACATACACACATCTAGCCCATAACAACTCCTTTTCCAAGGGAGTTTCAGGCTGGCTCAGCTGCTCCATGGTGGTGAAACTGCAACCTGAATCTGTCTGAGTGTTGCACAAATAACAGGCCATGTCAGGTCTGTTCCCATTTGTGTCCCTTTGCTACTGTTGAGCTGCCAAAAAGTGGCAGCAGCTTGGAGAGGTTTCTGCCCAGGAATGACCTTTTGGGAGTTGAACTTTTGCCCATCCTGCCTTTTGCTGCTTGATCTCTTTTTCCTTGGGGCTTTTTGCTCGAGCCTTGATGGTCAGGAGGCTGCTCAAAAGTAAACAGAAGATCTTGAGTCTTTTAATGCCTAAATCCAAATTTTGAGACGTAACTTTGAAGTTAAACCCAACTTTTAAACTGGATGAACTGAATTTGAGGGTAGCCTTGGGAACTGCAATGAAATCATGTTGGGTTTCTTTGTTCCCTCTGTACCTGCCCTTGGCATTAATTCCCTCTGGATGTCCTGTTGTTCCCTCAGGATATCAGGTTTTTAATGGTGCTGTTCTCTTTTCAAAGCAGAGTTGTCTGCATGCTGAGAACTGCTTTTCAGAGCTGGGTGGCACGTGGGTGGAGGAAAATATCATCTGGGGAGGAGAAATGTTGGGGAAAAAATGGCTATTTTCCTTCAGCTTGAAATGGAACCTCCCGCGCGTGTCTGTACGTGAAGGAGCTGCACTCAGTGATCCTCGTGGCTCCCTTCCAGCTCAGAGTATTCTGTGATCCTGGGACTAATCCTCCCCACCCAGGGCACTGAACCATTGTGATTTATATGGATTTTTAAGATAACCTGGTTTTGGGGCTCCTCCATCTCGTTATCCCCATTTGCAGCAAACTAAGGCAGGAATTCAGTTGGTTTTCCAGCCGTGGGACGTGTGGAGTCTCTGGGTGATGCTGTGGTCATCAAGAGTGCTGTGAAGGTCTTATTACCTTTTCCTCAACATTCCTGTCTCTATAAAGAGCTTTTCTTTCTGTACCCTGTTGCACCTGAGCTGCTTTTCACCTCCAGGTGTGGTTCAAGTGAAGTTAAACTCTTAAAACTTCTCCCTGTTCAGCTGCTGGTGCCCAAGTGATGTTTGCACATTGGGAAGTGTCTCAGCCTGTTCTGCCTGTGCTCAAGAACACACAGATCACTGCAAAAACCAGCTCAGTGGCTGCCAAATCCGTGCTTTAACCTGCCATCCTTTGCCTAAATCTGCAATGTCTTCTGTGTTGCGTGTTAAACAAGAGGCAAAATGCTTGGGCTGTTGTGTGGATGAAGCCTTGGCCACCTCCTGCTTCCAAATGGTGTTAGTGAAACCATTTTGTGAGGAGAATTTCAAAGCCCAACCGGATTAAAATCCGTAATGAAGCCTTTTGTGTCTGCAGGACCTGATTTTAGCAGGAAATCGATGCTGAACTTTGGCTTCTTGTGCAATTATCCTGTTATTCGGAGGGATGATGAATGGATATTAGTGCAGTTCCTACCAGGCAATAACTGGAGCTGGAAATCCTTTCCACTAATAAACTGCATTGTAACTTAAAGCAAAAATTCAGGAACTGTTGTAATACGAAGATGGAGACGATCCTGAATAAAATTTATGGATCCTAAAGAACTCAGGAATGAGGAACTATCCTGGACAGCATTTGCCCCATAAAGGAGGAGAAAAGCTGCTGGGAGCTCCTGTTTGTGGGAGTCCAGTGCTTGATCCTCCACAGCAGCATGAATGTAAATTAAAAAAAAAAAAAAGAAAAAGCAAAAGCAAATCTCAAACTTCTTGTCAAGAACATTGGCTGTCCTCCTAAAATCTCTCCTGTTTCATGTTTCTGCTGAGCCCTGCACTGGAGATGTGACAGCAGTGACAAAGGTTAATGCAGCAGAGCTGGCAGGGAAGAGAAATGACATTTTTCCTCTTGAAATTAAATAGCAGACATGTTCATTTAAATGGCATTGTTGAGGCTGGGATTGTCTGGTGGGTGTTAATGGAGGAGCTGAGCCTGGACTTGATTTTTTTTTTTTCCCTCTTTAATGAGGGGATCAGATTGTTTTAGGTTTCCTTTTGGGGCAAAAGGGATGATCTGGTCGGCTCTTGAACATGAATATATAGCAATATACAGCTCTTCAATATGTGAGAGGCTGGAAATTTGGGTGGCACTTGCCAAACTCTCCCGAAAAAAAAACCCAAGTTAAGTTTATTCAGATAGTTGGAAGGTTCATCTTGTCCTGTCTTGGTTTCTAGAGCGTGCAGGGAAAGGTTGGGGCCACCAAGCAACCAAAGTGTTCCTTCTGAAACCCATCAGAGAACGTGGCAGACCCAGGATGGGGATGGTTGGGGGCAGAAGTGACTTGTAATTCTGTAATAATGTCCTTTTTGGGGGGACTGGGGGAGTTTGCAGACCTCGTTGTGTCCCTGTGCTACGTTTTTTGGGGCTTTATTTCAGTCGCTTCCACTTCAGAGCTGGAGTGGGGGGAAAAAAGAGGGAAAATCCTCTATACTGGTAAATTCAAACTGTTTCAGTAAAAGCCAAGAGAGTGGGAAGAGATTGCTCTTAAATACACCCTGACTGTGATGGAAAAGTGATTTATTGCCTCAGTTGTGCTTTGCTCCTCTCTCTGTGGAATCTGGTGGGGGCTCGGAGCTGAAGCTCGGAGGATGTTGTTGTTTCTGTGTCCTGCTTGTCCTAAAATGAGGTTGGCAACGGGAGGAAGCCCCGAAAATGAGGGATGTTGGCTCTTGGAAGATGCTTGAGTTTGTAGCCATTTAGCCCATTTAAAAAAAAAAAATTCCTCTTATTTATTATTATTATTATTTTATTATTATATTTTATTATATCTATAATTATCTAACAAGACATTTAGTATAGTAATTATTGTATTTGTTTTATTATATTTATTTATTATTTAATAATATTTTAAAATAACAGTAATAATGACAAAAGATCAATAAAAATAACCTCCCCAGGTCCCCCATTCGTCTCTCCTTATCTTGACAGCAAAGAATTTTGATGCCATCACCTGTGCATAAAATTATGGGATGGATGTGCCTTGATGTCATTTGCTCTGTAGAGGAGGTTCCTTGAACCCTGTTGGGAAAGACCTGATGATGGGAAAAGGTGCAGCTTCCTCAGCACCTCATTCCCGAAGAGGGATTTGTCTCCACCCCTCCCAAGTGTTTTTTAAAACACCGTTTCTTTCTTTCTTTCTTTGTCTCTGATTATTTTGTCACGGCTGCAGGTTTGTTATGTAAATACCCAGGATCTTCCTCACGGGGTTGAAAAACAATGTCAATTTAAGGAGAAAACCCAAAGGCTGCATTTAAAATGTCTTTTTTTTTTTTTTTATGTGAAGGAGAGATTTAAGAGAAATCCCGCTCAAATCCCCACAAAACCTGTTGTAGAGGGAGGGATCTCGAGCTGTGGGGGCTGAACAAGTGTGAGGTGGTGAAGGTGCTTCTCTGAGTGGGGGGAAAAAAAAAACCTTATTGAGGTGTGAAAGGGCCTGTGGGGACACAGAGGGATGCTGTGAATCCCAGCAGCCGGGGAGCAGAGCGTGGGTGGGGTGTGGAGGAAGCCCTGGAATAGGAATGGGATGCTCTGCTCTCCCCCCTGGAATCAGGGGGGATCAGGGAGGGTTCGAGTGGGCTTCACTTGGTCAGCACCAAATGGCACAAAAAAAAAGGAGAAAACCTGAAGTTCTCAAGGGCTGGGCAGAAGGTTGAACAGCAAACCACTGAGAAAAGCCTGGAATTCGAGTGGATTTTGCTAGAAACAGCGGGGCAGTGTGTTTTTGAGCTCTGTGGGTGTTATCAGCCTTGTTTCAGTGCTGCTGAGGAAGATCCAAGCCCAAGGGTGAGGAATTAATAAAGTCTCCCAAACTGCTCAATCTGGTGCTGGTGCTGTGCTGCTAAAGAGGGGAAGGGACATTCTTGGAAAGCAGTGTGAGCCAAACCCCCAGTTCCAGCAGGAATGTGGAAAAGTGCTTAGAAAGCTGGAATTAATAGCCAGGATTACGGAGAGGGAAGATGATGACTTGGAGCAACGGTGCCAGATTGGGGGTTTATGCTGGGGAAAAAAGAGGTTTCCGTCCCTACCAGCCACACTAAATTCATGCTCTGAAAGGGTCAGAAAATGCCTTTGGCTCAACAACTTCTCTTCTGGGCAAATTCTCTTCCTGTGAGGGAACTCAGCATGGATTCTGGGGACCTTCTGAGGGCAGGTTTTTGCTGCTCCTGGGCTTGAGCAGAGCCAGGCTTACAAATGCACTCGAACTCAGGCTGCAGAATAGAAAATGTTCTCCCCTCGTTTGCTGTCGAGGAATCTCAGAACTTACTGAAATGCAAAGCCAGAGGATAGGGCAGAGCCTTATATTCCTTGAAAAAAGTGATTCCTGCACTGTTGGATGAGCAGGAATCACCCCAACCCCCCTCTGTGTCTAAAGAGTGGGTGCCAAGGGGGCTGAATCTGCTGGGGGCTTTTTGACTTATATGCAATATAATTTGCCATAATAACAATAATAATATTAATAGTAACAATAATAATCAAGAGTTCCCCTTTAAATTGGTTAGAAAAGGAGGTGTCTTCTAGCAGTTGCATGGTTTTCTTTCTTCTCCCCCCTTATAAGTATTTTATATATTTTATATCGGCTCTAGTTAGCTATAATGAAATAGATATATTTGTATATAAAATATAAATATAAAAATGCCTCAGCTGGAAAGGGCAGGAGGAACATGCCTAGTTGAAAATAGTCAAATAGTCCTTAAGACATGGATAGAGCCAGATTGGTAGGATTGGGAACAGAGACAAAGCACACTTGACCATCCCCCTCCTCCCATTTGTCTTTCTCCTTTTTTTTCTTTTCCTTACTAATGACAGATTAAGCTGCTGATTTGTGCCACTGCCTTCTGCTTTCCCGGGATCGTTTCTGGAAATGAGGACATTGTGTTTGGTCCTGGGGAAGCCTGGAAGGACTGGGAAGATTTGTTGGTTATGAGGGGGCTCACAGGGGAATTTTTGAACTCAGTACAAACAGCGGTGTCCAAAAATTACTGTTTTGTTGAATTATTTCCCCCCCTGTCCCTCGGGTGTCTGATTACCCTGTTAATACAGGATGTTTTATGCTGCAGCCTCGTGCAAATCTCAGTAAATGAATTCTTGCCAGCTGCAGTCCCTGTGTTTTCCTGCTGCACATCTTCCCAGCAGTGGCCTGAGTGATGAGTGGTGAGCTGGGATTCTTCCTCCTCCTCCTCTTCCTCCCTGGAGAAACAGGTGCTGGTTTCCCTGTTCCTCAGTGTTTGCACCCTCAGGAACAGCCTGCCTGGGCTTTGTACCTCTATTTCCTAATTCCATTTTCCTCTACACTCTGACCAGTTACCAGTTCTCTGCCACCTTCCACTGCAGGGTCTCGAATGGCAAAGGGATATTCCTTCTGTTTTCTGCTCCCATAGATATTACTCTGGGCTGGAAGTTAACATTTTTTTTTTCCAGGAAAAAACCCCTCCTCTTCTACACCTTTTTAATTTTCTTCCTTTCCTCATCATCTCTTTGCCTCTGGAATTAGAGTCTCCTGGTTTATCCAGCCTGGACACTGGTGGCTTTGAACTCAGGTGTGCCCATCCAGGGCACAGGAATTTTGATGTTGCTTTGCTGCTGAGTTTCACTGAGGCATCAGAACCATTCCCGCAAAAAGAAGGGAATTGAGGATGGTCTTTTTTTGCTTCCTTTGGGTGTCTTTTTTTTTTTGTTTGTTTGATTCCCATGTTTATAAACCCTAATCCTGTATTATTTTTTTTTCTGAATTCCCACTTGCAGCAATCTCCTCTTGGCTGCTTGGTGCTTTCTCTTAATTTTCTGAATATCCCAGAATTTTTCAGGACCTTTTCAGTGTGTTCAGGAACTGGCTTGGCCCTCCATCCATCCAGCACATTATTGCACGTGAGGTGCTCTCGGTGTTTTACCACTTACCCAACAAATGCTGATTTGAGAGCAAGCAAAGTCTCATTTCTTTGGGACTTATTTCAAATCTTTAATCTTCCCACTCCCACCCTTTCATGTCTCCAGCTGTACAGGCTGCTGAGTCTTTACCAGTGGGCTGGGCTAGAGCTGCTCTTCTCCTGGGGGGAGCTTTATTTGATGTTTTCCCACCCGGCAGCAATTCCCCTTGGAGAGGGTTCAGTGCCTGTGGAAGAGGCTGATGCTCCAGGGCAGCAGGGGAGGGGAGAGCAAAGAGCAGGAGCAGAGACACTTATGCAACCACACCGTGGTTTTGTAGGAAAATAAGCTGAAAATCAAGATATTTTTAGTTCTTGGCTAGAGCAGGGAAAGCTGCTTGGTTCCCAAGCAGACAGGAGCTTCCTCGGTGCTCCTCTCCAGGCAGGCTCTTAATCTGACTTCAGATGAAAACCCCAAGTGGCTTAGTGGCAGTGGAATAAAAGGCATTTAATCCAGGAAATGCTGGGTTTGTTTGTGTGCAGTTGGTTTGCCCTTTCAAGTTACCCAGGCTAATTTGCCTGGGAACCTCTTAAATAAACGTGTGTGTGAGAGAGAATAATAACAAGACAAGCTTTTCTGTGGGAGTTGTGTGCTCTGGAAAGCCCTTCTCTGCCTTCCTGGGATGTGGCTGTTTTTTGGGCTGTGGTCCAGGTGTGTGAGGTGCCTGACCCACCTGCCTGGGGGGTCCTGCCCTCAGAGCAAGTGGAGCCTTGAAGACTCCC
Source organism: Manacus vitellinus (assembly GCF_001715985.3). NCBI lineage: Eukaryota > Metazoa > Chordata > Aves > Passeriformes > Pipridae > Manacus > Manacus vitellinus. The sequence goes on along the minus strand of NW_021940498.1, from coordinate 7,267,508 downwards.
CATTTCCCTGTTCCCTTCATGCTTGCCTTGATGGCTCATCAGAAGATGTACAGGAAGTGTAGGTTATTTTATTTTTTAGGGTTTATTTATTTATTTAATTTAATTTATTTTATTTTTATTTATTTTATTTTTTATTTATTTTATTTTTTATTTTTTTATTTTATTTTTTATTTTTTATTTTATTTTTAATTTTTATTTTTTTATTTTATTTTTTATTTTATTTTTTTATTTTATTTTTTTTATTTTTTTTTTTATTTTATTTTTTGTTTATGTTTTTATTATGGTTATGGTTTATTTTTGGTTTTTATTTTTGGGTTTATTTTTTATTCTTTTTTATTTTATTTTTTATTTTATTTTTAGTTTATTTTTATTTGTTATTTTTAGTTTATTTTATTTGGTTATTTTTAGTTTAATTTTATTTGTTATTTTTAGTTTTATTTTTATTTATTTTTTAGTTTTTTTTTTATTTATTAATCTTAGTTTCTTTTTATTTTTATTAATTTTAGTTTATATATTATTTATTATTTTTATTTATTATTTTTATTATTTTACTTTTTCCCCCTCATATTTTATTTTATTTTATTTTTTAGTTATTTTCTTTATTGTTCTTCCAAGGCCTGCTTGAGCAGTGCCCTGGTCTCTGGGGTGACACTGATGCCTTTCTCGGTGGGAAAGTGAAGGTCGTGTTGTTGACTGAACATATTCCCTGGGATCATCCTGCTGACCTGTGGAAGTTTGACTTGTGGATATTTACTCTGTGCTGCTGAACACTCTGCCCTGCCCAAAATCTCTGGGGTATCTTGATTTTCTTTTCCCTCCTACAATGTCCTGGAGCTGTTTGAGAAGGAGGAACTTCCAGCTGGTCTTTTTTCTTAGGCCTTTTCCTAGAAAGCTTGGAATTGTGCAGGGAAGGGGACAGAAGTGCTGCATCCCAGCCCCTGGGATTTGGGAATTGTGGCTCAGCTGCTCCAGATGCTGGGACGAGCTGCTCTGTGCTGGAAGCAATTCCCACCAAACTGGAACCCTCGGGGTCTTGCCTCAGGATCTCGTTCCCTGTGGCACAAGGCTGAGGATCCTCAGGGGTGACCCACGTGGGATTAGTGAGACAGAGCTTTGGGGAGCATCTCCAGACCCCCAGGATCACCACAGCCCAGCCAAGGCTTTGCTTGGGATACCTTTGCCTGACTGATACCAATCATGGAATGCTTTGGGTTGGAAAGGACCCTAAAGATCATCCACTTCCACTTCCACCCCCTGCCATGGGCAGGGACACCTTCCACCAGCCCAGGATGCTCCAACCTGGCCTTGGACACTCCCAGGGATGGGGCAGCCACAGCTTCTCTGGGCAACCTGGGCCAGGGCCTGTCCACCCTCCTGGCCAAGAACTCCTTCCCAATATCCCATCTAGACCTTCTCTCAGGCTCCTAATCAATCACCTGATGGTTGGGAATAAGGAGGGGAAAGATGCAGAAGTGGCTGGAAGGAAGGACAGCGTTTCACAAGCCACGGGGTGTCCCTATTTCTTAAGATTTGACTTCCCAAGTCCCTCCTGTTCTGTTTGGGTGGGGTTTCCCTGGAGGTGGGCTGGGGGAAGATGACCATCTTTGAAGGCAGTTTGCTGCAGACGTCACCTTTTCACTCTAAGGAGGATTAGTTTGAATAGATCATGTTGCTGATGACGTTCTGAGTGGTGGTGCCAGTGGGAGAGTGTCACTGGTGCTGGGGAGGGCACTGGGACGGGGAGGGTTAATGGCCATGGAATCAATGCTCATTGTATTAGAAGTCCTCAGAAATGATTGAAAGCACTTTGACTAATAGGTCTTGGAGCTACATCAGTAAATGAGTTTATGAATCCCTCCTGACTGGCCCTTTCCACGAGGAAAACAAGATAGTGGCTGATGTCACTGGCAGAGGGAGCCTTGTTTTTGTGTTCTCATTAGAGCAGGACTCTCCAGGCACGAGTTGGAAGCGACTGAGAGCCTGCCCTGTTAACTCTGGGCTCACCCTGTGTGCAGAGGGGCCGTTTCCTTCCTGACCTCACCCCCGCTCCCTTGATGTGTCAATGTGACCTTGACCAGCATTCAGAGATGCTCTTTGGAAAGCCAGGAGTGCTCCAGGGTGTTGCAGGTGCTTGCCAAGTCAGTTGAGAGAATTCCTTTCTCCTGAAAGATTTGTGCTGCCGCAAAACAGAGGAAAATCACTTTGCTCTTATTCACCTCTTCCACAAGATCAACAGCAGCTTTTGGAAGGCTCTGAGACAGGTATTTCCCTGCTGCCGAGTGACTGTGGGATGGGGTACCTGCAACTTGTCTCTGTCACCCATTTGTTCCCTTAAATGCAATTTTCTTTTGCTGCCTGGTGTCGAGCTGAGCTCGTAAATCTTCTGAGAGGGAAACTCTCCTGTCTGTCTCCTTGCACTGAACACAGACTGATTTATCCAGAGCTGGAAAGGCTTCAGTAATAACTGGAAGGAGGCTTTGGGAATGTGAGACAAACCTGTGGGAGGGCAACGTGTTAAATCTGGAATGGCTTTGGGAGAGCAGCTTTCAGGCTGTCACTTGAAAACCTCCCTGTGCATCTCATTGTCAGAGCTGAGGCTCCTGTGGAGGGTAGCACTTGATGTTTTATTTCATGTGGGAGCAGTCAGGTCCCCTGGCTGGGAGGGGACCTCAGGAAGGCTGGACTCCATCTCCCCCTGCTCCAGGCAGGGCCAGCACTGAGCTCGGAGCACTAGGCTCGGACCTTGGTCCAGTCAGGTCCTGAAAACCTCGAAGGATGGACCCTGTGTGACCTCTCAGGGGCAGCTTTAGCCCTTTTGCAGCCAGGAGAGCTGTTTTCAGATTGAAGAGTGCATGTCTGCCATGAACCTTTCCAACCTCATGCCACGTTCCCAGGAACGAGGCGGCAGTTCCCACTATTCCTTCGTATCCCGTGCATTCCCACTCCTGTTTTTGCCAAAAACTTTGGCATTTCCCACCCCCTGCCTACATTAGAGTGATCAGCCTGAATTCCTCTCCTGATCAAGGCTGACTCAGCTTCTTGAACCTCTGCTGGGCTTCCTCAGTTGGCTCATGGCTTTTGGGAGAGCTCTGTCCAGAAGTGAATCCGTGTAAGGCCTTTCCAGTGTCAGATGGTGCATTTTGATTGCTCCAAATCACCCCCCTTGGAACCAGAGGGAAAGCAAAGGATGTGACTGCTGAGGGTATTTTCTGGCTGTGCACAGACCCAGGGAACAGCAAGGATGGCAAAGCAAAGTTTACTCCTTCATTTTTAGCTCCTCTGCTGCTTAAGAACAGTTGTTGGTTTTGTTTTTGGTTTTGTTTTTTTTTTTTTGGACTAATGTTTCTTGCAGCCGTGTGGAAGGAATCAATCATGGGAAATAAAGAGCTTGTAACCCATTTAACCAGGACTTTCCAGCTCTCATTAAGCCAGAGACATTCATGCTCAATTCTCTGGGTGGCAGTTGCCCAGCAGATGTGCAGAGGATCGATTGTAAAATGACTCTTGCTGGGTTTGTTTTGCTTTTTTTTTTTTCCCTCCCTCTTTCCATTAAAGTGCTTGCAGTGGGTGTGGAGGCATTTGGCTCCGGCTCAGATGAGTGTTGCTGGCGTGGTTCATGCAGTTTTCTTTTCCTGCTGGGCAGGGACCAAATTTCCAGCAGGGAACGTGTCCTAGGAAAAGCAGAGTGAGCAATGTGTGGGACAGGCTGCTGCTGCAGCTGCTGACACCTCCCAGAGAGGTTTAAACCTGCCCCTTGGAGGACCTGCCAACACAGCTCACGGGGGGGTTGTGGTGAACTCTTCAGGGGAGTGTTTGGAAAGGGAAAACCGGGAGGGAATGCTTGTCTGGAAAGGAAACTGCTGTCAGGGTCTGCATGTTCGACCCCGCTCCTGTTTCCACTTAATTCCTCAGCAGAAACACATTGCCACTGGGGGAGGCTTGGTGCAAACTTCTGCTTTGCAGCTTGGGGAAGATGGCAAAGCTCTGGGGCTCTGGGGAGGGGAAAGGTATTATGCAGCCTTTTTAATTCCTTAGATATTTTTGGATTCCATAAATATTCTTTAATTCCTTGTCAGTGAACGAGGTTTGTCTTTTTCAGCATCCAGCTGTGCTTTCCTGGGTCTGGTCATCTTCTTCCACTGCTGGTTCCCTTTCTCTTCCCTTTCTCTTCCCTTTCTCTTCCCTTTCTCTTCCCTTTCTCTTCCCTTTCTCTTCCCTTTCTCTTCCCTTT
>NW_021940498.1:7236376-7261876 GCF_001715985.3 Manacus vitellinus | reverse complement strand
CTGTCTTTATTTGGTGCTCCTGGGTGGCACCGAGCAGCTCCTTCTGGGCAGCACTGGCAAGGCTGCCTTGGAAAGTCTGCTTGACTTGTTCTTGGACAGGAAAACTTGGCATTTTCCAAAGTGGACTGGTTTGTTGGCAGTTCTAACCTGGAATTCAGTGGAGCGTTGGCTCCAGAGGGTTGGGGTGTGTTGTCTCACAGGGACAGCTGCAGCTTTTCACATCCAGCCCTTTGCTTTGTTTTATTTCGCTATTTACTTTATTTCTACCAAGGTCTATTTCTGTTTATTTGTTTTCTTTGCTTTATTTCTAAACACGGTCAGCGACCCCTCTGCCACACTGGCACTCCCAGCTTTTCTCAGGCAGAAATCCCTATAGAAAGGAAATGTGCTTATAGGACTAATTAATTAACTCCTTGCCCTGGGAGCTCGGGTGGGGCTGGTCCTGCCTTTATCAGGGCTTCTCCTGCCCTCTTTCTCATGCCCTCGTGTCCTGCCTGTGCTTTGTCTGCTGCCTTAGAGTTGCTTCAGAACCTGTTTGTGAACTCACCTGACAGTTTTAGATTATTTTAACTTATTTTTAAGAATTAGGGACTCTTATTAAAACCAGAGCAGCACTGAGGAGATGAAGAAGGCCAAAGGGAGGCTGTGTTTTGAGGTCTCTCTTGCTGAGCTACGGGGTTTTATTGCACAGAAACTCCCCCCACTCCCAGCAGGAAAAGCTTTGAGCAGGGTTTGTGTTTAAGCAGAGGCTTGGGAAGATCAGAGAACCACGGAATGGTTTGGGATGTATCCAGGAACTGTGGCTGCCCCATTCCTGGAACCGTTCAAGGCGATGTTGGATGAGGCTTGGGAGCAACCTGGTCCAGGGAAGGTGTCCCTGTCCATGGCAGGATGAACTGAAGGTCCCTCTCAACCCAAACCATTCTCTGATTCCACGATACACACTGGTTGCACTGGTTCCCAGTGATGTGGAGGCACAGCTCATGGGGTTCCTTGCACTGCCATCTGTCCCCAGCTCAGTCTCCATTCCTGAGTATCTCTCTGGGAAGGATCTGAACTGCCCATGAACGGGATTGTTTGGGCCTCCTGGTCTTTGCCAAGACAAAGACAGTGGGTTGAGCCTTGCCTTGGCCATCGTGGCTGGTTCCTGGGGTTACTGCAGCACCTCAGCCCCGCTGTCTGCTAGGCTTGTGTGGCTGCAGAGTGTGTTCAGAGAGCAGCTGGACTGAGTGGGGAATTCTCTTGCTTGGACTAAGTTTGGAACACGGGATGTGCTTGTAGGAACAAGGTGGGCAACACGTGGCCACCACCACTGCCCCCACAGCAAAAAACACAGCCCAGTCCTGCTGGTAATTAAAATATCTCCAGAACTGGGATTGCTCCTTCCCATCTTGTGAGGAGGAGAGAAAACCTGGCTCTTCCCAGTGGCTTTTGGGTTGTGTTTTCCGAGCTGTGCCACCACCTTGACTTGCCAGGTTTGTGCAGAGAGCAGAGTTTGTGTTTAACTCTCGCTCTGCAAGAAGTTTGTGCAGGTTTTTCCGGTGTCCTGTTCCGCTTCTCCGACCCTTTCCAAGTTCTAGGCACCCAGTTTGTGGAAAACATGAGGAAGCTCTGCTGCAGAGGGCGTTAGTCCACACTGCTTATTTATTTAGGGAGATTAAAGTCTACGTTTCTCTTTTGTAATCCCTTTGAAGTATTTATCTTTTGAAGTCTGAATTTCCATTAACTGGAAGTCTCCAGCCCCCAAACTCCACACTGCCCTACTTTCAAAGCATTCATTTAAAGAAAAAATAAAAAGGAAGAAAATTGAGGAACAACAAACAACAGGTCGGACCCAAAGGGGCTCCACGTCAGCCAGATCCTATTTGGGATGGGACTATTTGGGTCATGGCTGTGAATCCAAGTGGCTCTGCAGGCTGTCTCCCTGGATTAGGGTGTAATCATGGGGTTTTGGCATCACCAGGCAGCAGGGAGACAGTGATTCTCCTTCAGAGGAGTTCTAGACCTCTCTTTAATTTTTTAAATTCTGTCCCCCCCAGCCCTTATTTTCTGTCACTGAAGCAGTTGGCTTTTAGGACAAGGGTGGTTGTGACAGTGTGTGTTTTCCTGCCTCAGTTCTCATCGAGAATTCTCTACCCACATGGCAAGGAATAGTTTGCTGCAGTTTGTCTCATTTATTTCCCAGAGGGGGAAAAAAACCCGAGATGGTGAGTGGCATTTGAACACATCAACTCCTCTTGTTTGTGCAGAGACTTCGGTGTTATCAGCGTAAAAATGGATGTTTAGAGCCTGGAAAAAGTGGGTGGGAGACCTCTAACCCACCCTGATTTCCAGAGGGGGGAATAACAATCCGTGTGAAAGAACAACCCCCCTGGGTCAACCAAAGGTCTCCAGCAATCAAGGGGGTCGTTCCACCCCCAAAACACATCAGCTCAGCAGTTGGGGCTGTTTATGGCTTTGGGCTGTTCCATTCCTGCCCTGAAATGAAATCTTGACCTTGCAAGCTGAGCTGTTTTGGCTCTGGGCCACCAAAATGTGGAAAATACAGCTCAGTGTGCGTGTGTGTTCCTATAGATTCCCTCCAGTGGGAATGGCTGGAGCAAACATCCCTCTGTGATAGCTGGGTTGTTATTAAACAGGGGGGGGGATGTTGTCCCTCTTCCATTTCCATCTCCTCAGTCAGGGAAAGTGGAATTTCATGGCTTTGCTTTGGATGAGTTTGCTATATTTTCATATAATATGAAAACCATGAAAATCCCAAGAATTTAGATCAGTTCCTTCTAATGCTTTAAATCATTTCAGCCCTGGCTGGGAAATAGAGGAGATTTCTCTTTCTTTTTTTTTTTTTTCTCATGCATAGGACTGGAGGGTTTGCTCTGGAAGAGCTTAACTTGTTTAGAAAATATTAAGGAAAATGGGAATTTTCCAGTATAATTAGGGAAACAATTGCTTACAAGCATATCAATGGGGATAATTGGTTATCAGGGATGTTCTCACCTAATTGGGACAGGAAATGATTTGCTTAACAAGGTTTTAAGCATAACTGGCTTGACAGAAGTTGTGATAGAGGGAGATATGTTGGAATTACAGAGAGATTGTTGATAAACAGTGCTCCCAGGAGTCACTGAGGAGAGGAAAACCACTGCTTTTGATGTGGAAATCATTCGAATCTGTCAAAGCTTTTTTTAAAACGGGCTAACTTATAAAGCACAAATCTCAAGGACCCCGTGAGTGTCTGTTTTCTGCATTTATTTGCATTGCAAGTGGGCTGAGTTTCTTTGGGCCTGATTTTTGGGAGGTGGGACCTTGTGCTCTCAGAGCTTGCTTTGGGTTTGGGTGTCCCACTGCTGGGCTGGGCTTGTGGTCTCCCTGGATATGGTGGGAGCACGTGGAGGGATTGCTGTGGTGGGATTGGTTATCCCCCCCATTCTCCCAACAAATCTGCCCCTCGGGAACCATGGGAGCCTCCTCGGGGAAAGCCAGAGTTTTCCATGGGGTGGCTCTTCCCAGCCACGCCCTGAGAGATGGAGATGCTGGAGAAGATCTCAGGTGCCCACATCCTGGTGGGTGGAGCTGTTGGAGAGCATCAGAGGTGTCCACCTGCCTCCAAATTCTTGGCTTTGCACACTCCAACATCTCCTGAGACTTCAGGATTCCATGGCTTAGTGGCAGCCTTGGCAGTGCTGAGTTAATGGTTGGACTCCATTGCCTTGGAGGGCTTTTCTGGTCTTGGTGGTTCTACAATTTTGTTATTCATGAACATGCACCAGAGCATCCTTGGCTGTGTTTTGATTTTTCCTTGGATGTGCTGATCCAATTTAGGAATCCTTCGCAAGCTCAAGTGAGAAGTTGTGCTTATCATAGTGAACCAGTCTAAGGAATCTGGGAGGATTTGGGAGGTCAGGGTAAGACAGGCAGGAGCCCAGAGCTCTTCTGTGTCCTTCCAGCTCCCCAAATCTGTCCTGACCAACCCCTGGGTGTATCCAGAGTGGAGTTGTCAAGAGTATCCCAGGAAATGGCTTTCTCTGGGCCGTTAGAAGATTTGTCCCAAGTTGCTGAATGAGATCAGTGGGACTTCCCTGAAACTGTTGTTGATAGGAAAAAATAAAACTTCAAGGGGGAATTAGAGGGGAGGGCTTGGAGGGTACCAAGCCTTGGGAAGGGCTATTATCCTGCTATTCCATGGCTTCATTCCCATTATTTTCCCAATGCACTCCAGGACTCTCCCCTTCACCAAATGGTAGCACTGTGATGGTTTCATGATTGGCCTTGATTGCTCTCTTCCCTCCCCACTCCAGGTTTCTGAGTGTTGCTCTGAGAATACAGGGAGTTACAGTCAGAGAGACAAAAATCTCAATTCTTAGGCCAGATCTCCCCAGAGAGTTTCCCTTTCCAATTTGCGGCTTCAATTCCCCCTTCTTTTTTTTTTGTTTTCTCTTCCTTTTTTTTTTTTCCCCCCCTTTTGCTCACAAGCTGTTTGGAATGGAATAATGTGTCACAGGCTGTAACAGATACCTCCACTTCAGGATCTCAGGAGTGCAGTGTGTGCTAATTAGGCATCCTGGAGCCTTTGGAAAATATTCCTATGGTGCTTGCGGATGGAATCTCCCCTGCTCCCCCTTTTTGGACAGACCAGCTGGCAGATTCACTTGTTCAGCTCCAAAAAGCCCATTGGCAGATGATGCACCTTTAAAGGCAAGGTAGAGAGCTGGTGTGGGTTTGTGTTTTTTATTTGATTCCCTTTTTTTTTTTCTCCCCTTCCCTCCCGGTGAGTGTGGCTGGATTTGAATAATTGATGCCTGTTGTCTCTCTTCCTGTTTTCGTTGCCGTGTGTAACACTAACCAGCAGCGCTGTGAATCATTCATAGCCTGCTTTCTGCACCTCGGGAGCTGGGGATGTCATGGGAACAGTGACTGGGAGGTGGCACAGGCTCTGTGCTGCTCTCCCTTAAACCCAGTCCTGGCAGCAGGAGCAGTGAGTATGGAGTCCCTGAGCTTGGATCTCCAGGGAGGTGGTACCAGGAGCAGCATCTTGTGCCTCAGGCTCCTCCTGCATCTCCTGTGCCACTCAGGGAGTGGTGGGAGGGTGGGTGCTGTGCTTGTGCTTTCCTCTCCCTTGTGGGGTTTTCTGTGGGGTTTCCTCTCACGGAGGAGAGGGGATGATTTGGGGCCCGTTGGTTGTGCCCCGTGCGATGCGACAGCTTTTTAAAAACTCAGGTTGGGTTTCTTCTCACTGTGCTTCTCCTGGCTGTTTTTACAGGGAGCAGCCTGGAATTTTGGGCTCCATGTGAGTTCAGCTTTACTTGGTGCCCTGTGGAGCCTTTTCAGCTGGATTTTCCCGTGCTTGCAGTTTTTGTCCTCTTGGTTGTGTGCAGTGGGTTCTGCTGCTCTCCAACCCTTCCAGCAGTGCCTCCTGGTGATGGTGTGGGTGGGCAGCTGTGCCTTCGGGCTGTCCCTTTGTATGGAAAACACTCGTGTCCCTCCTGAACTCTGCCAGGAAACTGGGAGGTGCTGAGTTAGATGCTGCTGCTTGGAGGTTGGCAGATGCTCTTCAGAATTAGACAACAAACACAGAGCTTTTGCACGTGCCCTGGATTTTGGTGCTCCTGGCAGGATTTTAATCTGGGGAGAAGGGTTGGTTGCTGGTCCCTGCCCATCTCTGAAGTGCACTTGCACCTTACTAAAGCAAAGCTGTTTGGGAAAGGCTTTGGTGCCTCTGCCACCTCTGGTTGTGCAGCAAGTTCAGGCCTTTATCCAGTAGCTTTGGATAGGCATCCTGAGAGGGATGGTTGCATCCTGAACAGGTGGAATCAGGCATCCTAGTGACAGCCCTGAGCCGAGAACTCTTCCCAGGTCTAACTCCTCTTGACACCTCCCACCATCCCATTTTGCTCCAACCTGGCTTTGGACACTTCCAGGGATAGGGCAGCCACAGCTTCTCTGGGCAACCTGTGCCAGGGCCTCTCCCCACCCTCATAGGGAAGAATTTCTTCCTAATCTTAAATCTAAGATATTTGGGATCATGCTTTTTTTTTTTTTTTTTTTTTTCTTTTTGGAACCACTTGTGTTTGAGTTTGTGACCCAGTTCTTGTGAGTGAACAAATAAAATAAGTGGCCAAAGCTTTTGCAGCTGGAGGTGGTTCTGTCTGCCCTCCTGACCAAAGCAGGAAGAGGTGGAAATCAGATGTGCTTTCCTTTGGAGATTAATTCATGGAGGATTTCTTGTAACTGCTGTAGCCTTCAAGGTTGTCAGTGTGGGAATAAGGGGTTTGGCAGGGGAGCTGCTTACAGGCTGTGCAGACTTTTACATCCTGCACCTATCCCCCAACATCTTGTACATCACTCAGTGCTGAGGACCTTCAGGGCAGAGATCAAGCTCTGTCCCAGACCTTTACATAACATCTAACTTTGCACATTCTCAGCATTTCTGTCCTGTCCTGTCAGTGTTTCTGCCAGTGTGGGGGGAGATTCATTTTGTAGGGATGGTCTTGAAGCAGAAAAAAGCTGGAGACAGGAGGCACCCTATACAGTGACTAATGCTGAGCTTTATAAATAGCAAGAGAAGAGGCAAAAATGCAGGCTGGGAGGTGACCCCAGGCACGAGGCCACCGAGGTGGCACAGCAGGGCTCGGGGGCAGATGAGCTGGGAGAGCAAACAGCTCTGCTTCCAGGCTGGATGTGTTTGTGCCTCTGTCCTGCATGTCATCCCCGAGGGGATGAGCAGAGCCACGTGGGCATCTGTGATGTGCAAGTCATGCACATCTCGTGTCCTCTGCGGAGTCAGTGCCTGGAGCGCTCCCGGAGCATCCCAGGCAGGTTTGCTGGGAGCACAGAGCCACATTCCCCGTGTCTGTGTGAGGGGAAGGCAGGGCACTGATGGGCACAGCGTGGTGACAGTCTGGTGGCCTTTGGAGCCACAACAACCACCTGCCCCCGGGGGGGCTGAGCCCTGCTGAGAGGAAGTCAGGACAAGGCTGTCAGCACGGAGCGTGAAGGGCCACGGAACGGGCAGAGGCTGGAAGGGCTGAGCTGGCTGTGTCCCTGCTGACATTGCTGGGCTCCACCACTGTGTCTGCAGCATCCCCTCGTGCAGCAGCTCCAGCGAAAAACATGCTCAGCCCTGGTGGGGTTCTTGGGGCTCTCTTGTGCAGGGCTGGGAGTTGGACTCGGTGATCCTTGTGGGTCCCTTCCAACTCGGAATATTCTGTGATTCTGTGGGTTTTGAAGGCTTCTTCCCGTAGGATGTGGCTTTGAAAGGCTTTTAGGTGGCTGGTTTAGCTCCTTAAGCCCAGTCATGCTTTGCTGATGCCAGTGAGGATGTTGCTACACAGCTGTCAGGGGTTTTTGCAAGAGCTGAGCTCTGGGGATCCTGTGTGCGAGGAAATAAAAGTGTTTCCCTTAGACAGGGTGTAATTTACTGCCCACACTCATCTCTGCACACTCTGGAAAGGCAGGCAAGCTCTTTGCAAGCTCAGCTGCTGCTGAACATCACTCCTAGTGCACTGATTATCCACCCAGCAGCAGCTCGTGGGGCTGTGGGTGTGGGCTTGTGCCCCAGGAACCCGTGGAAAACCCCTGGGTGGGAGTTGAGCCCAGAGTGACGCCACCAGACCGGCAAATAACGGCTCTGAGCTTCCCACCCCTGAGCACCAACTCTGGGAATTAGTAAGAGAACGTGATTGTTTGGTCTGTCCCCGATATGAATCTCACCAGAGACAAGAGAACATCTAAATATATGTACAAAAAACCCTCCCTGTGACGCAGAGAGCACGTGGTGGATGGAGCAGAGAACCTTCCCTCCAAACACTGATGTTCCCATGAGTCAGTCTGATCCTTTGGGTGCTGGTTGGTGGGAAGGGGAGCTGGGTGAAGGCTGCTTGAGAGGTGTATAAAGGGAGATGGGTATTATATATTTTATGTATATGCACACACACTGTATTCCTGGGGTTGGCCAGGAGCTGGACTTTGAGGATCCACGTTGGGTCCCTTCCAGCTCAGGATAGTCTGTGATTCTGTGATGTGCCTCTGGAAGTGTTTGTTCCTTGTCTGGGGCTGTTTAGAGGCTCTGTAGGATGCTGAAGATAACCTGCTTTGTCTTGGCTGAGTTTCAGCTCTGAGGTTGTTCTTTACATTTCAGTCATTCATAAACCCCTCATCACTGGGGCTGCAAACAACCAGCCCAGTCCTTTTGTCCTCCTGTGGCTCTTCTTCCTGCGAACTCCTACGAATCCATTGGCTTTTAGTGGTGTGGGAGAAGCTGCTCAAGGAAATAAAACCTGCAAACTAATTAAACTTCTCAGCCTTGTTAAGTAAGGACCGGGAGACGTCGGCAGGGCTGGGAATAGCTGTGATTCTCATCCCCCCTCTCTGTGGCCAGAGGACATGGTTAATTATTGAATTGCTCGTTAATGTAGTGAAATATTGCTCGGTGGGTTTAATTCCCTTTTTTTTTTTTTTTTTTAAACAGATTTTTGTTTTTCCTTCTTGCCAAAGGGCGCTCCCAGGACCTGATGGAGTGGTGAGAGCTGGCTCCAGAGGGACTGGAAGGAGCATGGTCAAACACCAACCCCTGCAGTACTACGAGCCCCAGCTATGTCTGTCCTGTCTGACCGGGATCTACGGCTGCCGCTGGAAACGGTACCAGCGGTCACATGATGACACCACCAAGGTGGGTGCTGGGCCCTGTCACCTCTTCCCACCAATGCTGGCTTTGGAGATCTTGCTTGAAAGTGCTGGATATTAATTTTTTATTTTTTTTTGTTTATTTGTTTAATTATTGGCTTGGATAGATGATGGGATTCACTGGCCCCCGTGGCTGGGGGTCTGTGGTTCTGCCCCACGGGCCCTACGAGGTGGTTCTGCTGCTCAAAGGGGTTGAGTGCTGTGGCCAAACCCATCCATGTTTCCCATGTGTCCTCGTTGCTCTGTGTCCCTGGGGTGCTTTACAGCATCCTTGGCTGGACCTGTAGGACCTGCATTTCTGCATCATCTCTGCCTTCACACGCTGCAGTGGCACTCGGTCCAAGGGTGGACTTGATGGTCTTGGAGGCCTTTTCCAACCTTTATGATTCCCTGATTCTGTTCTTGCATGGGAAAATAGTTTGGAGGTAGGGGAAACAAGCTACCCAGAGAAGCTGTGGCTGCCTCATCCCTGGCAGTGTCCAAGGCCAGGTTGGATGGAGCTCTGAGCAACCTGGGCTGGTGGAAGGTGTCCCTGCCCACGGCAGGGGAGGAACAAGATGAGCTTTAAAGTCCTTTCCAACCTAAACCATTGTGGGATCCTATGAGAGGCAGCAGGAAGTGAAAACTGGCTGGGGGGCCAATGTGGCAGTGTTAGAGGTGACTCTTGCCTGGCCTGGGAATGCAGTTTTCCAGAGCTGTGGCAGAGGGAATTCGGGAAGCAGGGCTTCACTGCACTCTCCCTGTTGTTGAGGGCTGTGAGATGAGGCCTTGGGAGCCCTGCTGTGTTTATGGGATAAGTGTGAAAACACTGCTGTCAAAGCCACCCTTTTACATCTCCTGGGAAATGGTTGTGTGTTACTATCTTTCTGGGCTCTCATGTTTTCTAGGCTGTTTTCTTTTTTTAATGTTCTTACTACTTAAAGGAGAGAAAACTCCCAAATTTAAATCTTGTTTCTGCTGGCAGTGCTCCCAGGAGATCCTTTGCTTGCCTTTTGAGTGCTTCATGTTGCTCTGGTGTCAGTTGGCTCCTCTGTTCTGCTTGTAAGTCTATAACCAGGGATCTTCCTGGCTCTTGGAGTGCTTTCCCTCTGGAAAAGAAGCTGTTGAGGCACAAACACGTCTGACTGTGGCAGATCCTGTGCCAGAAATGCTCCTGGTTGTGAATTACATGGATTGTTGGAGCAGCTTGGCCAGGAGCTCCCGTGGGAATTGGAGAGTCGGGGCTGCTGTTTGTGCAGCCCTGAACAAATTTCCTTTGGCAAAATGGGAATATTGGTGCAAAAAAAATATCAGTGGCAGCCTTCCAGTTCCACTTGAATTCCAATTGTTTTTTTTCTGGTGCTGGAAAGGAATTGTGTTTAAAGGCACCTGATCTAGGCTTAAATATGTCCAGTCTCAGAACTGGGCTTTTTAAGGTCTACATGAGGCATCAACTCCCACTTTTAAGAGAAATATAACAAGTATTGCAGGAGCAAGAGAAAGAAGTCTAAAATGAGCTGCAGGCTGGGCAGAACCAAAGGGTGAAGAATTTGTTCCCGCTGGATGCCAATAAAGTGCCCTGCAGATGTTATTTGGAGGGGGAAAACAGGGAAATAAGGGTATGTCCAAATCAAGTTTCTACTTTTTAATGATCAGAAAGCAAGTCAGGTATTCAAAGAGGGGCTTTTTTTAGCGTGAACTCCAGCGTGGTTCTCTGCTTGCTTGGTAAAACACCAAACTTCCCAGAACAGGAGGCTTTCACCTAAATCTGGGTCATGACCCAACGTTGCCTCTGTGATCTCTTCTGCCTTGGATATTTGTTTTCTGAGTTGTTCTGCAGCTCACCAGCAGAATTTTAATGGTCCCTCTCCTTTTCCCTCCAGTGTGTGCACACCAGGCTTTCTGCTACACAGGAAAAGTTGATGTGAAAATGGGAATTTGAATTGTAAGCTTGAGCTGGAAGTTTTTTTGGGGCACTGCTTGCTGTAATTGTCATTATCTCTTGCTTTCCTCTGAGAATGGAAGGGGGGGGCTGAAGGCACACAACCAGCACACTCGGTCTCCTTTTTAAATTTTGAACATCTGCAAATTTCTTTTTTTTTTCTATTGTGGACCTTCAGCTTTAAGGGCAAGATCCCTATTCACTTTTTCGTTTTCAATTTGTAATGCTTTTTTAAATGAAAGGCATGTAAAGGAGAAGGAATGGCCTTGCTGGGATTCAGATCATTCTAATGCCTGTTGCTGGTGTGAGGAAGGAATTTCTGCTCGAATCACAACTTGGTCATCACATATTCAACTAAGGAAGATATTTTGAGGTCAGTGCATGGAAGCAGAGAATGGTTTGGGTTGGAAGGGACCTTAAAGATGATCCCATTCCTGCCCCCCCCTCTTCCTTCCATCCCAGGTTGCTCCAAGCCCCGTCCAACCTAGGCTTGGACACTGCCAGGGATGGGGAATCCATCCCCTTGCCAGGGTTCTATCACCCTGAACACAAACTTCAGGGGGGAAAAAAGCTTTGCCTTGGAGCTGCCACGTGTGCTGTGAAAGCCCTAAAGTTCAGATTCCACCTTCCTAGGCAGCTTCTGGGTACCAGGAGCCTGCTGATGGATTGCCAGCAATTAAATGAGTTTACACACAGCTAATTGCAGGGTATAAACACAATGCTCTTCGTGGTTCACCCCCAATGAACCACTGGAGGCTGTTCCAACACCAGAACATCTCTTTTTCTCCTGGGGGAGAGTCCATCTTCTGAAAATCCCTGCCCACACGTGGCAGGATCAGTGTCCACGTGGGAGCTGTCCATGGGTTCATTGAATGCACACCAAGTTAAATCCATCCACTGCTTTTGGCTTGGAGTTTTTTTATTGCTTCTGACCCCCTGTTGTTTGTACCCAGCAAGTATCACACCTGGGAAGTCACCCTTGGGGGAGAGGGTGAGGAGATATTCTTTGCAGGAGGAAATGGCAATGATGATTTTTTATTTTTTTTTTTTTAGCTATCCAGCAAACAGAAGAAGCCACTTTTATTGACTGTCTGGGTTTGAGTGGCTTTTTGGGGAGTTTTTTTTGTTTGTCCAGTTGTTTTTTTTTGTTTGTTTTTTTTGGGGAGAGGTGGTGGTTTGTTGTCTGCTTTTTGTTTGGTTTTGTTGTTTATTTGGTTTTTCCAGTTACTGTGTATTGAATTATTGTGTCCTCTTTGCCTTAATTAGTTCCCTGGCAAATAGGATAGAATAGGATAAAATACTGTCACGACTTGCAAAGGGCTTTGGCTTCTCTGCTTCATGGCAGGCACAGATTAAATTGTACTTCCCAACCATGAATCCTCTGGAGATCCAGCAGGGTGGAACTGGGATCTCTCCTGCTCTGCTGGGTGGCACTTCCCCACTGCTGGATTCAGGCTCCATTTCCATGTGCCAGCAAATGTCCTTGGGGACAGGGGCCGCTGTTTTCAGTGCTGCTGGGTCACACTTTGAGGGTCTCTTGTACCCAGCCAATAAAAAGGCAACACTAGGTGGGTATTCCAGGCTCCTGGAAGCACCTTGGACCAGGATTGTTGCTTCTGGACATCCCTCCGGAGAAACAGGCTTTTGTGTCTCTTGGGAAAACACTGAGGAGTGTTGTGAGCACCTTTGTGGGGCTGCTCTGATTGAGTGCAATAAAATAGGAAAGCCTGTCATCAACAACCTCCCCTGTTTGTCCTGTGGTGTGTGAAAGGGCACAAGACCCTCTGGGTGTTGTTTGAGCTTCCTGTGTTCGATATAAAATCCTGGTTTTTACATCCCAAAACTCCTAATCCTGTGTTTAACATGAGGGGAAATTTCCAACGCCTCTCCCTGCCTTTATTGCTGCCCCTATAACTGAGATACCAACCCCTTCCTAATGACCTGGGTGTAAACATTTCCTCCCTTGCAGTGAGATGTGTGTGATTCCAGACGGTCCAGCTGGTTGAACACCCCACGTGGCCTCCAGCTGAGGCTTCCCGGGGCTTTTTGGGCTCCTTTTGTGAGGAGCTGTGATCCATCAGCGTAATGAATTGCGGTGCTGTGTCTGTGAGAGCTGGTAATTCACTTTTGGGGTGAAATGCTCTCCTAATTCCCCTTGGCCAGAGCTGGGAAATGACCTGAACAGATGATCTGAGCCACAGGCTTGGGAGCTGGGATTTTGTCAGGGCTAATTCCTGGGCGGCCCAGAGGTCACTGGGCACGGGAATCGCTTGCTTTGCTGAAAACCTCCATTAGAGGAGGGGTTAATTTGCCCTTTTCCACGTGTTTTTCAATTTGTTGGTGTTCCAGACCTTAGGCCTGAGGGGCACAGGAGCTTTTGGGGGAAAGAGGCTCTTTCAAGATGGTTTGATTTGAGGGTGGGCACTGAAGCACTGGATGTGATCAGGGATTCAGAGCTGAGTCCCCACAGATGGATATGTCTGATCATGTTGGTGTGATGGGCTAAGAAGGTGTCCCTGCTTATTGAGGGAGTTGGACTAGATGACCTTTAGGGCTTCTTTCAGCCCCAACTATTCTGATTCTGTTTTTTTTTTCCCTTAATGCTGCCCCGTTTTCAGGGCTTTGCACTTAAATATCCTTAAAATTCACCTTCAAGCCCTTCATCTTACAGGGAAGCTGACACAGGGGTGGCTGACTGGCCAGGGAAGCTGTTTGAGGTGCCCACAGATCCATGTGCCAGCTGAGCCAGGCAGGAATTGCTGTGCATGGTGCCAGCAGATCAGACTTGCAAGGAGTGCTGCTGGTTCTAACTGGGAATGGTGTATTTTGGTCTCCATGAAGGAGCAAGACCTCCCTTAGTCCGGGCAAGGAAGGTGTGTTAGTCTCAGGAACTGGGCTTAACCTGCCAGGACCTTGCTTATCCCTGATTCCCACTTCCTCAGGCAGCTCCTGGAAAGGTTGGGAGGAACCTGCTCCAGGGCAAGGCTGATGCTGGAGCTGTTGCTTCCTTAGGTGAGGTCCAGAAGGCCACTGCTGGTCACCTCTAGGTGCTACCATGGAGCTACAATCCCAGGAGGCTGCTTGACCAAAATTCCAGGCTCTTGGGCAGCATTATGAATTTAATTTGATTCGCTAAATACATTTTTAGCCATAATGGGTTTGGGTTGTAATTTTTTTTGTCCTCCAAAGGTGTTCTTCAATGTGAATAACCAGCCATGGACTGCAGATACTGTGATCTCCAGAAACTCTTGCTTGTCCTGTCAAAGATTTCCTCTTTTTTTTTTTTTTTGGGAAACCCCAAGTCCTTAAAACCCCAGGAAAGCCCCGGTGTCAGAACCTAATTCTGTGGTGCAGCCCAGGGTTGTTGTCTGGGTGAGGATGTTTGACTGCAGCTGAATTTGTGGCCCAGCCCTGAGGTAGGCAAAATGTGGGATGGGAGAGAGTCTGCAAAACCCATTGAGTGTGGGGCCTGGGTCGGGATTATGGGCTCAGACTGTGTGATTAACATGCTCTGGGATTTATAAAGCTTTAGAGGTGTCAAAAGGGTTTTACTGCACAGCATCTGCAAAATGTGTTTGGGGCCATCAGGAGCTGAGCTGCATCTGTAGAAAGGGGGGGAGGCAGGCAGGAGACAGAGAAAAAGAGGGATTTTGGGGCCCTGGTCCCTTAGACCAGCCCTATATTTAGCAAACAAGAGCTGGTGGGTCTGGCAGTTGGGTTTTACATGGATTTCCCTTGGACACCTGGGTGCAGCAATGCTGCTCCTGTCTAAAGACAGGGGTGTGCAACCATTCCTGTAAAATCTTTACTGCTTTGGAAGGTGCTGGGTCTCCCCCAGATGGGATTTGGGTGCTCAGTCAACTCCTAGTTTAACCTGCCACCCCATCTGTGAGTTCCCTGGACTGATTTTGGCTGGGACATAGTTAATTTTCTGCTCAGTTTGGGCTTCGTCACCAAACCAGTGTTGATAACACAAAACTTCAGCTATTGCTGAAGTTTGCTTACACAGCATCAAGGTAGAATATTTTCAGAATTCCTTCTAAAAGGAGGGAAATTTAGGTGGTTTTTCTGCTTGCTTTCCAAACCAAATGTTTTAAAATTGAACTGTGTCACTCCTTTTACAGAAGAGGCAATGGGAACCTGTAATCTAGCCCAGGCTGATGAATTGTGCCACTGTTCCCTCCCACATTTAGTCCTTTCCCATGTGTAAGAGCTGTGCTTGAATTTTGAGGAGAGCAAATGATAAAAGTAAAGTGGGAATGAACAGTGTGGAAGTTGGACTTGTTGATGTCTGAAATCCTCTCTCTAACCTTGACAGAATAGCGAAAAATCATGGCCTTTTTCCAGCAGAGGCTTGATTTTGCTCCCCCAGAGGGTAGTGAGGGTGACCTCGCTGCCCATCAGTTGGGCTCCAGGGATTTATTTTACCTGATCCCCCAGGTCTGCTTTTCCAACCTCTTTCTTCAATTCCCAGGTGTCCTGGAAGAGATCCAAGGGCAGTTGTGCTGTGACAGAGCAGGAATGTTGGATGCACTGGGGGAGAAGGCTTTTTTTTCCCCTTTGCTTTTATTTTCCTGCCCCTCATAAAAGTAGACTTTGTGGAAGTTGGTGGTGGATGCTTGTTGGGTCCAAAATAACCACAAAAATGAACTCCTTGCTATTTTGAACAGTCCCATGTCTTCTGTGGCCTGAGGAAGTGCTGCAGGGATGGTTTTAAATCTGCAGCAACGTCTTCATTTGGAAGGAAATAATTTTGCTTGAACAGGCTCTGCCAATTCCCAAAAGTGGATTATTCAGATCTGTTTCTTGGTTCACTGCCAGCAGTGCTGGGCATTCTCAGTCCCCTGGCCCATCAGATGCCTTCTGTGCAAAGTGTACCCAGGACTCACATTTGTGTGGCAAATATTCAGCTAAGTGGGTGACATTCAGTGGCCTTTCCTGCACAGGCTAAATGATTTAATGGGCCCTTTGGTTTTTTCAAATGTGTTTCATTTCTGGATGTAAAAAGCTTCTAAATGGAGGGCAGAGGTGAGCTTGCCAAAGACATAGCAGCTGTTCATCCTCCTTTGGAGGGGGAGGATGCTGGAAGGCCTGGAATAGGAAGGTTTGGAAGCTGAAATTCTTTTGCATGACATCCTTCTGCCTCTTAATACAGATATTCACAGTCAGTCTTGTAATTCTGGGAGTCTGGCCAAGTTTCTGCATAAAAGGAACTGCACACAGTTCCTGGTCCTGCCCTTCACCCCAACATCAGCCCAGAGCAGGTACAGCCACAAACTAATTTCCTTGCTGGAGTTTCCAATTGATTTATTAATAAATCAAACTCTGTGCTGCTTCAGACACAGGGTTTTTGTGTTAAAGGGGGAGACAACAGAGCACGTTTCCCCGTGGGGCAAACACTCTTGGTGGTTTCCAAGCTCATCCCATTAAAAATGCCCCCAAAACCTGAAACTCTGCAGCTTTCAGGGTGTTGAATCCAATGGTTGTGGCTGTGCCTTCCTCCACTTTACCAGGAAAGCTGTTGTTCAGCAGATCTTTATTTTTGTAGCCATGCTGAGTGTAGCATTTTTGGGAAGCAGAGCTCTGCACCACAAGCATTTATTCCCCATGTGGCTTTGGTGCTCAAACAAAAAGCTTTGGCAGCTGGAGACGTGTCGTAGTTGATGAGCTGTTTTGGTTGTGGCTGATTTTTTTGGGACCAGAGCAGGACCTTCTCCTCTCCAGGATTTGTGCTCTGGTTCCAAAAGTGTTGTTGGGCTGTGGGTGAAATGAGTCCATGTACCATGACCACCCATGGCCTCTGGTAGGTGGCTCGACAAGCTCATGCCGTTAAAAATGCCACCAAACCCTGAACCTCTGCAGCTTCCAGGGGGTTCAGTCTGATGGTTGTGGCTGTGCCTTCCTCCACTTTGCCAGGACAGCTTTGTGTGGCTGGTGGGGAAGAACTTGAGACCACGTGGAGCTGTGACTTTGTGGGAAATATCCCTTTTTAAAATCTAGCAAGATGGCATAAACTCAGGGAACAAAGAAACAAAAATTTGTTCAGCACTCCAGGTCCTTCTCCCACCGAGTGTTCGGGGAGAAAGACCCTTTGGCTTTACATCTCATACCTTTTATAGTTTTACAAGATCCCACCCTTTTTCAGATAAGTTTAATATATTAATTTTTACCTGAAAAGGTTTCTTTTCTCTGAAAAGGGGCTTTCCTTTTCTTCTGATTGACTGCAAGGCATCCCCTGTCAAGGATGATGGATCTTCCTTTGTTCTTAGCCCAAAGAGAGAGAAGAAGCCCTTTTGTACAAAAACGACCCCCAAAGATTTTGAGAACTCTTGCATTTCCCTTATCCGGTTGAAAAAGACCCTGACACTGCAGTCCAGTATTTTTGAACTTGGATATCTTACAACTTTGCAATATGCCTATAAAAAATGGTATTTCTGTTTCTCATAACTTGGCTGCTGTTTGTCCCAAGGCATGTCAGTCCCCTGCCAGTTTGTTGGTTTGGAACTGGCTCAGCTGCCTGGCTGGGGATCCAAACTGGGCACCCAGACTCGAGGTCCAGAAGGGCTCATGTTTGGATGAATTGGGAAGGAGCCTCTGTGCTGCTGTTGTCTCATTAACAACATTGATTAGCAAACCTGGAAAACCTAATGAGCGTTCTTCGTTGGCAGGGAAGGTGATCTGTGATTTTCATGTGCCTTTGCTGTCTCCTGAGCTCCTCTTGGCAAGGGGCCTTGAGTTTAGGGGTGTTTGGTTGCAGCTTGAGCCTTTTTCTCCAGGTTGTTCCCAGGAGAGCTGTTGCTGAGCTCCAAAGTGGGATTTCAAGGGGGGGTGTGCAAACAGAAGCTGTGCTGCTCCGTGGCTGGAGGTCTGAATTGGGTTTGGTTGTTTGTGGCTCATCTCAACCCTGGAAATTGTTCTTTCTCTTTTGTCTGCAATGAGCTGTTGCAAAGGGAACCTGATGAACTGGTCTGGGCCCATCGTGTGTCGTGTTCTACTTGAGGTGTGGTTTTGAGCCTTCGTTTGGCACCGGGTTCGTTTGCAGATGATGTCAGTGAGCACTTGAGAATCAATTGACTTCAGGGAAGTCAAATGAGGCCCTTTTTCAGGGACAGTTATAGGGGGGAAAAATGAAACAACTGAGGCTTTGTTTGAGATCTTCCAGGCTTGGGGCACCCTGAGTCCTAAAAATTGAATCAACTTCCTCGTGTAAATTTGAAATTTAGTGTTGGGTGACAAAAAGCAGCAGCAGTTGCCATCGAGTAAAGCTTGGATGGTTGTTCAAATCATGTTATATGTGCCAAAGACAGTCTCTGCTCTCAGGAGAGCAACTCTGACCTCCCTACCCATGAGCTGGGACTGGAAGTTCGCTGGGCAGGGACCATGCTGGGATAGCTCTTGACTTGAGGGTGATGTGAGCAGGAGTCTGGTGCCTTTAACCTCACTTTATGCAAAAGTGTTCTTGCTGGGTCAGAATTCCCAAAGGGATTTAAACCTCAACCATTTCAGTGGGATCAAATCAGTGGGATGTTTAGCAAAGGGAGAGGGGAGAGACTCAGCTCCTCCTCTCGTCCCTTCCAGGAGAAACCAACCCTTCCCTTGATTGTGATCAGGGAATCACAGAGTGGCTTGGGCTGGAAGGGACCTTAAAGATCATGTAGTCCAACTCCTCTGCCATGAGCAGGGACATCTTCCAGTATCCCAGGTTGCTCCAACCTGGCCTTGGACACTTCCAGGGACGGGGCAGCCACAGCTTCTCTGGGAAATCCGTTCCAGGGCCTCCCCACCCTCCCAGCCAACATTTCCTTCCCAGTATCCCACCTAGTGATGCTGGGGGTGATGGTTATTGTTGGTGTTGTGTGATGCTCTGGTGACATCAGCCCTGCTGCCAGGACTGCAGGTTAAGGCCAGAGGAAGAGGGTGTGTTGCCTCTCCCTCTCCTCCAGCCTGCTCATTTCACCATAAACTGCTCCTTCATTTTTGCTCACAGCCGTCTCCTCGTGTTTTCATGTCTTTTGACAGAGCTATTCTGGCCTTTCTGGAAAAAAAAAAAACAACACCTCCTGGTTCCTCTAACTCAGAGCTGGGCCTTTCTGCAGGCTTGGCTTGGCAAGCCTGGTTTGTAACCACTCAAACCAACCCCATACCTCAGCAAACCACCCTGCTGAGAGCTGGGCCTTGTTGGCTCGGTGTTTTCCTTCCCCTTTGAGGTCAAGAGCCTGAAGTTCTGTCAGGAGGGGTGGTGGAGCTTTTAGCTGAGTCATATCTGGAAAGGATATCTCATTTCACAGGTTTTTTTCCCCCTTGAGGTCGGTGCAGAGTCACCGTGTGTGTGTTTGGTGCAGAGTCACCACGTGTGTGTTTGCAGGAGTTGGGAGCTGTTTGCTCAGGTCTGACCAGGCTCTTTTGCTGCCCTTTGCAGCCATCAGGGTTCCTGTTGTTCAGCAAGAAGTGAGGGGTACACAGCACAACTCCAAGTGAAACTTGCCTTGATGCTGCTGTGTGATCACAGAGTCATTTGGGTTGGAAAAGACCTCTGAGATCGAGTCCCACCTTGTCACCCAGTGCCACATCCATTCTTTCCTTAAACACCTCCATGGATAGTGACTCCCTCTTCCAATGTCTAATCACCCTTTCTTGAAGAAATTCTTCTTCATTCCCTGCTGCTTCCTGTCCCACACATGATAACATGGTAATTCTTAAATAATTTATCCCTCCTTACCAGCTTTTAGGCCAAAAAACCAGCCCTTTCTCAGCTGTAACAAAAAATTGTTCAGTAAGTTCACACCGTGAGTTTACTGTTGGAAAAAGAACGTGGGGAAATGATAAATAGATCAAGATATAAGAAGTAAATTATAGTTTAAATTGATAATGTATCAGAGAGAAAAAACAGAGGCATTTGTATCCTGAGTTTGGAAAACTCATTTGAGTGAGCAAAGTCTAAAAGGTGCAGATGTGGATTGTGGGTGACTGTCCATGGATGTTGCTCCAGTGCCTCTCATGTGCTGCAGGAGTGTGGCCCTGCTATGGATAGGAGGCCTTGAATATCCAGTTTGTTGTGTGACGAGCCAACTCCGGCACTTAAATTATTCCCATGATGGCTGATTATGTATTTTCTTTCCCTAACTCTTCACCCTTGAGGTTTAATAAATAAATCAATATAAATCCTGTGGCTAAGCTTCTGCCTTCCCTCCACGTGGGTGCTGGCTTAGGATGCTCAGCTGCTGCTGGAGCTTGGGACTTCATTTGGTTTCCACTGAACCCATTTAAATCCCTTCTAGGGAAAACAGGTAAATCCCTTCCATATGTCAAGAATTAGCAAAAGACATGATTTCTGTGACTTGCACAAAGCTTCCCCTTGTCTGGCAGACACAGGAACAAGTGCACCCTTGTTTCTGGGAAGCCTTTAACCTCCTGCTGATGTAACTGGGACATGTCAGTGTGTCAGAGGGTCTCTGGGCATTGGGAGGCTGGGGAAGACCCTGATCTCATCGATTTATTCTTTATTTTCCCCTTGAAAGAGAGACAATCCAGCTTTGCCTTGCTCTAATTCTTCTTTATTCCAGCCCCTGGGGTCACTGGATGAGTGCCAAAGCTGGGGCAGGAGGATTTGGCACATGAGCCCCTTTTGTGACCAGATGGGGCTGTGCCCTCTGGCCCCATGGGGGATGAATTACTCTGTGTATTTATGGGGTGATTCCAGCTGGGTCGGACCCTTTGTCCTGCCCACATCCTGTCCCTGCACGGACACAGGGATGGGGCTTTGGGAGGAGCAAGAGATCATCATGCTTGGGGCTCCCTGCTCCTCCCTTCTCCCTCCTGCCTTCCAGCAAGCATTCATGGAATACAGAGCACTGGGGAACAGCTCAGAGCTGCTTTCAGGGCAGCTGGGAGGGGAGGCAAGTTCAGCATCTGTCACTGCCCACTGGTCCCCTGGGGTACACCAAGGGCTGGGGATGCCCAGAGAAGCTCTGGCTGCCCCATCCCTGGAAGTGTCCAAGGCCAGGTTGGAGCAACCTGGGATTAGTGGAAGGGATTGTGAGTGGCCTAAGGACCAACCTTCAACAAAACTTGTGATTAAAGCACACCTGGAGATCCACTGACCTAAAAAAACCCCAGCCAACCAAACAATTCAAACGAAACCCACCATAAACCAGCAGAGAGCAGGAGAGGGATTGAAGTTTGGGTGCAGGGATGGGAAATTCACTTGGCTAATGTGCCTCCCTCAGCAAGAAAATCTTCTGTTTGACACCTACCTGAACTAATAAATCCCAAAATTAAGGCTACCTACACCCATCTGACCATCAGCTTTGCTCCAGGCTGTCCTTGACGTGGCTCCTGCAGCCAAATTATGGGCAGTGGGATAAGGGAATGGGAACTGGGGGGTGGTTTGTGTGCCAAGGGTGGGACAGTCCACTCCTCCTTTTCCTTTGTGGAAATCCCACTTTTTGTCATCCCCCCCCTTGCCCTTCCTGCTCCTCGAGAGCAGTTTTTACCTGCCAGGATGGACTGAAATTCCAAATCCTTTGCCTCCTGTTTATGAGGTGGAGTTTCTTTTTGTATGTGCTGAGACTTCCAAACCCTCAAGATAAAGCCTGGGGATGAAGGGCAAGGGAATGAAGCAGTCCAGGAGTTGGATCCAGTCTGATCCAACAGTTGTCTGTGTTTCCTGATTTTAATTATCTGATGTCCATCAACTCACCTGAAGAGGGAGTAGAGAAACCTTTCCAATTTAAACAGGGAGTACTTGACAAGGATCTTGAAAACATCTTTCTTTTCCCAGTTGTTTAGTGAGATTGCTTTGGGGGGGCGACATGTGGACTTCTTAAAGTAATAAAATGGCATTACAGTTATTTTTGAGCACGTTTCCCTCTGAAAAACTGGAGAATTGGGCGATGGTTGGAGGTGGTCCCAGCGACCTCCTTCCGTATCTTGTATTTTCATATAATTTAGGATATTGTTCTGCTGCTCTGAGCCTTTCTGTAGGACTCAGGCAGAGCTTACCTGCATGAGAGTAGAAGTAAACTCAAAATCATCTTTTTTCTTTTGGGCTGTATTTTTGCTGGATTTCTGCTGTTGCTGTTTAAAGACTTTTTTTTTTCCTTTGTTTGTTTATTTTTTCCCCCGAGGTAGTTTTTGGCTCTCCTCGGGGTTGTAGGTAAAGAGGACAAAATTGTGGGTGCTGTAACCTGAAAATTGTGTGAAATAAACCCCCCCAAAATTTTTATTTCCTCTCCAAGAGCCTGTTGCTGTTTCCATAATAAACCACAATATTTATGGGCAGCAGATAAATCCGTGAAAGGGTTTTTTTTTGTTTGGGTTTTTTTTTTTTTGCATATGTAGCAGCCAGGGAGGATATAAACAACTGTATATATCCAGTTGTTTAAGTTAAAACCGGAGCAAAAAGTGATGTTTTATGTATGGTTGGGTTTTATTCCGATTTCAAGAAAAGTAAAAAAATTGCTTTCCCTGTTTCCTTTGAGATTCCTTACGATTGTGGAATGTGGGAATTCATTTGAGAGAAAGTGTTTCTGAAGTTAATTTTCACCAGCACTTGTTGAAAACTGGCGCTGCCAGGACTTCAAACTTTATTGCTGGTCCTGTGATGGGAAAATTTAGTTTGCCCTCTGCAAATATACTGAAACAAACAGGGGGTGGTTTGGTGTTTTGTCTAAAAGGGAACTGAGAAAATCAAATAAAAATAATCCTTCTGCCACCCTGGGCTGGAGTGACAGCAAATACCATTAAATCAACCTGTGTTTTCCTGGTGGCATCCTGGTGTCACTTCCCTTGGGATGAACACAGAGGGCTGAACAATGGGAGAGCTGGAAAATTGATTTCTTTGGGATTGAAGGCAAATTCTGCTCGGAGTTGTCTTTTCAGTGGTTCCTCAGTGCAGCTGCCATGAGACTCTTGCTCTGCTTGAAGGTTTTAATTGTGTTCAGGGGGAATAACCAGTGCATGGATGGATGTGGAGGTGTGGGATTTACTTTTGGATTTGAAACACTTCTTAATTCCAAAGCAGTGCCTAAAGGGGCTCCGGGAGAGCTGGAGAGGGACTTGGGGCAAGGGATGGAGGGACAGGACACAGGGAATGGCTTCCCACTGCCAGAGGGCAGGGTTAGGTGGGATATTCTATTGGATAGATGTCCCAGTATTCTACTAGAAATCCTTACCTGGGAGGGTGAGGAGGCCCTGGAATGGATTTCCCAGAGAAGCTGTGGCTGCCCCATCCCTGGAAGTGCCCAAGGCCAGGCTGGACAGGGCTTGGAGCATCCAGGGATGGTGGGAGGTGTCCCTGCCCATGGCAGAGGGTGGAACAGATGATCTTTAGGGCCCCTTCCAACCCAACCTCTTCTGTGACCGTGTGTCATGTGTGTAACCCTCGGGAGGCAGTACCTGGGGATTTCTCTCTGCTTTTCCAGCATTTCAAGTAGAATCTGACCCACTGCATGTTTTCAGGCATGTAAATTATTAGGATTTTTTTGCTGCCTCCTCCTGTGGTGGGTGGCCAAATAAATGGGATAAACCTCTTCCTTCTGGCATCTTGTGATCTAAGTGTTTAATCCCCTCCTGGAATATCTAAAGCGAGTCGAGGTGGATATGGAATGGCAAGAAAAGGTGGTATTTTCTGTCCTTGAACACAACAGCAATGTAGAGACACTGCCAAGGCTGTTGGAGGGTGGAGTGGCAGCAAGGGATGCTGGTGTGTACAGGCACTTAGGTGTGACATCTGGGATACAGGGAGGTTGGACTAGATGAGCTTTAAAAGGTCCCTTCCCACTCCAACGATTCAGTGATTCTGTGATTCCTTCTCCTTTTTCTAGAAAATTCCAGAAAGCCCTTTTTTCCTGCTGTGGGAGGCAAAGCTTCCCTGTGCTGAACTTGTTCCTTAAAAGCAGCTCTGTGTGAGAGCATCAAGCTGCAGCTGGGGAGGAGTGATGGATGACGGAGAAGGGACCCTCTCCCTCCCTTTCCTCTCCATCTTTCAAGATCAGTCAGACCATAAGTTTTTTGGTTGGTGTTTTTTGGGGTTGCCAGGGAAGGAGCTGGACTGGAAGCTCTGCCTGGGGACGAGGTGCTTGGGCTGCCCCAAGCTCACAGTGGGGGTTGAGGGGGGCACGTGGCATCCTTTGACTCGCAGCTCTGCACCTCCAGCCCTGCAGACTGGATGCTCTAATTACATTTCTTGTCTCGTTGGCCAAACTCTGCTCTCTGCTCCAAATCAGAGTCCCTGATTACAGGAGCTTGTCCTCGTTAACACCTCATTTGCAGATGGGGCAGCTCTGCCTCCTCGGAGCTCTGCCTGAGGCTCCCTGTCACTCTTGCTGAGTGTTTTTAGCCAGTTGTGTATCCACATCACGTCTCCTTTTCAGTTGTTCTCCCAGTTTGCATCCCACTGGTGTTTTGGGAATTTCACTGTGAAACAGGTTGGGAGGATGTTCTTTTTCCTGAGCTTGGACCATCAAAGGGAGCTGTGAGTTGGATTGAGGCAAGAGGCTGATGCTGAACACGTTTTGGGCCTTGGCTCTGCATCCTGTCAGGATGTTTTAACGTATTAAATCACCTGACGAGTGGTGCTAAACAATTATATTTTGTGACAGGGTGAAGCTTTAGCAGTTCCTCACCCTCTCTGGGTGATTCATGGGATAATGCACTGCCTGTGCTCCCAAATGCTGTTCCTTATCAATTATCCCTTGTTCTCCAGCCTGTCATTTCCCGGTGGGAAGCGGGACACACGGCCATCCCGGGGGATGTGTTTGCCTCGGAGCCTGCCAGCAGTGATGGATGGGTTCACCTCGAGTCAGGTGCTGCTGGAAATGCTCCTGCCTCTTCCTTCCAAAGGGGGCTGGGACAGCAAATCAAACCTGATGGATGGGGGCAATCTGTCCCTGCAGGTGTGGGGGTTTGCAGCAGCTCCTCAGGGATGGTGGAGAGAATTCCTGGTGGCTGCTCTGGGCTATTTTAGGGCTCATTTCTCTGCTGGACCCATTTTGTTCTCGGGGGTCTTGCACCCCTTCTACTTATTGTCCTGTAAATCACTGCAGGACATCTTTGGAGATGAAAACCCGTCCTCCTCTCCTCCCTGTGCTTCCCTGGCCTTATCTAAAAATGGGAATAATCATCCTACTCTTACGATTCTTCTCTACCTTTGCTTTGTAAATGACTCCCATCCCCAACCTGGATATCACACCCGAGGGAGAATTTTGGCAACATCTGCTGCTGTTGGCAAATTAACTGGTTTATGAGCACTGAAACGGCTTCTTATTAGTCCAGTGCCTCTGTGGCTTGAAAACAAATTAAATTGGAGATTTTCAACACTTGCAAGCAATGTTTAAAGCTATTAGAGGGGGAGAAGAGGCCGAAAGTGCTGCTAAAGCCTCCATTGTGATCGTTAGCACTGATGGAGGTGTTTTTCTGAGGTGCCTTGTAATGCGGAGCTTAATAAAGCAATGAAGTGCTGTAATGGCTTTTTAAAGCCACTTCTGGACTTGCCTTCTCCTCAGGGCTGTTTGGAGGGTGGGGTGTGATGCAGGGAGAAAGTTCTCCCAGCCCTGGCGATGCTCTGTAGGGATTTCTGTGGATGAGGGCACATTCCCCTTGAAACCTCCTGAGAACGTGGGGTCAGAAAAAGCAACAGTGGGAAAAGGAAGGCTCCAGCTTCTCCATTTCCGCAGAGTTTCCACCAACGTGGGCTTGTTCAACGTCCAGTGTTGCCCTGAATTAACCCTTTCTCCCCCCCTTCTTTTTAATTTCTTGGCAGTAAAATGCCAGGTTGCTTTGTGGGTTTTATTTAATTAGCACACACTTCTTCCCCTCCCTTTTTCCCCTGTTCTGTTTTTCTCCCTCTTTCTGTGATCTCTTTTTTTTTTTTCTTTTTTTTTTTTCTTTCTGCTTGG
>NW_021940498.1:7228926-7235296 GCF_001715985.3 Manacus vitellinus | reverse complement strand
TGCATTAATACACAGCTTCAAAGAAGAATCCCAACTCTTATTTAGGACTTTTTTTTTTTCTTCTTCTTCTTCTATCTTCCAGCTGTTTAGGGAGAAAGGGCTGGTCTTTGAGCATAACTGTGTAAAGAAGTGTCTGTTTCTTTCTATAAGAAATTTTTAAATTTCTTATATATATTTCTTTGGATGATTTGTCATCCAGAGTTGCAGCTGGGGCAAAACTGGGGGGAAAAAGTGAAGTCCAGAAATGGCTTTCAAGCCTCTTAACTTGGGATGAATCTGTTCAAAGTGAAGTGGGATCTTCTGATGGGAAAGGAATTCTTGTCCACCTTCCCACCAGGGCCTGGTTACGGTGGGAAAATGCAGGTGGATACTGCCAAGTGTTTGGATTTTGAGAGCTGGTGGAGACAAATGTTGGATGTTTAGGGCAGAATTCATCAGAGAGATGGAGAGGGAGTTTTTATAAGAACATGTAGTGACAGGACAAGGGGGGATGGTTTCAAACTGAGAAGAGGGTGGGTTTAGGTTGCAGATTGGGAAGGATTTCTTCCCTGGGAGGGTGGGGAGGCCCTGGCACAGGTTGCCCAGAGAATCTGTGGCTGCCCCTGAATCCCTGGAAGTGTCCAAGGCCAGGTTGGAGCATCCTGGGATAGCAGGAGGTGTCCCTGTCTTGCTTTTGGGGTTGTTATAAAATGCTTCTTGTGTGTCTTCTGAATTGGTGAAAAAGCGTCTTTGAGCCCAGTAATTGATGTATCAACATCTTGAGCTTTGTTTAAACACTTTTGTCTGTCATCACAGCGCTGCCTTGAAATAGGATTATGGTTTGTTTTCCTTGGCTTCCCAAAATTTTGCTTAAGGAGGACTTTAGCTCTATTATTAAGCCATGTTTACAGTGTAAGGACACTGAGGGTGTTGGTGAAAGCTCGTGAAATAATTCATGTGCTTCCTGTATGTCTGGCTACTGCTTTCTATTTGTTAGAATGTTCCACAGTAGATTTCCTCTCATATAATTTGGTGGGAGGAGGGTTATATACATATAAATCTAATTATTTCCAGTAGGAAAGGAGTCCTCCATAGCTGTGTGTGCTGTCACTGCTGTCTGCAAAATTGCAGCTATTTATCCTCCCCGGGGTCCTGGTGCAGTCAAATTCCAGATGTCAGAGTTTGCTGGGCTTTAAAAATGATTTTAATTTTCTCAGAGGTCTGGAGAGGGTGTCAGGATTGATTTGCTGTCTGCGAATGGAGACTTCAGTTTTGTGGGCTCTGAGCATGAAAGACAAATTCAGGGTCACTGTTTTTGTAGGGTTTCCGAATATTGAAAAGCAAATTATCCAGGTCAGTCTCTTCCTGAAAATGCTGCTTTTCCTGTTGAGACGTTGGCTGGTGGGGAAGATGGAATAGGTTGGGTTGCCTTACAACTGCTTGTGCCTGTAAAATGTACTTATTTCTGTCACCTCAGAGCCAAATGACTGCAGGGACCCCGTGATGGGCTCGACATGAGCAGCAAATAACTGCAGTTGTTTTCAGGGCTCACAAACAGTGTTTGCCTTTTACAGGCAAAGAAATGTCCAGCTGGGGACTCCTGAAAAATTCCAGACTTCCCCTCTTGTCTCCCTGTTTCTGAGCTGCAGGACAGGGGCACAGAGAAGCACTGGATGCAGCAGAGCTCTGCTGGAGGAGGTGCCAGCTCAGGGTTTTCCTGATTCTCCCTTGATGCACAGGGCTGTTCACCACAGTTGTTTTCAAGATGCCCTTATTACTCCTTGGCTGCTGTTTGACCCTGCATGCAGCCCATGGATTCCTGTGGCCCCCCTGGGACTTTCCCCCTGGAGCAGCTGGTGATGGCTCATCCTTGGAAAAGGCAAATGCTCTGGGATTCTTGTTGTGAAATTAAAGCCAAGCCTGGGTGTAATAAAGAGCAAAAGAAGGGAGGTTGGTTCAACATGTCACTATTTATAGCATTATGATAATGAGGCTTCCAAAGCAGGGTTTTAATTTGTGCCCTGCTCGATTTGTTGACTCTAATTTAGAATCCAATAAACCTATGGATTGTTGCTCAGGGCAGGCAAGGATAATACAGCAGACCAGACCTAATAATT
Source organism: Manacus vitellinus (assembly GCF_001715985.3). Lineage (NCBI taxonomy): Eukaryota > Metazoa > Chordata > Aves > Passeriformes > Pipridae > Manacus > Manacus vitellinus. The sequence goes on along the minus strand of NW_021940498.1, from coordinate 7,233,200 downwards.
TAGCAGCAGTTTATTAAGCTCAATAGCATCAACAGTGCTTTTATGGGCTGGTTTATCCCATCTGGCACCACCTTGGGTTTGCAGTCACCCAGCCCAGCCCTGATGTCACCTGAGGGTCTTGTGGATGCTTGTATTCACTTATCCAGGGCAGTGAATATTTATGGCTGAGGAATAAAACCCTTGAATGAGCTGAAATCCAGAGGATGGGACTAGTTTGGCTGAGCTTTGATGGATGAAGACATGAATTTTGCTCTAAAGTCACGTCCTGTCGCTTTAGTGCTCCCTGGGGATGTTTAAACCCTCACAAACAAGTTTTCTGCAGGTGTCTGTGTGAGCCCTACTGACCCTGAGTCTGTGGCTGGTGCAGGATGGTGGGGTTTTATTGTCCTTGGTTTAGTTTTGTTTTGTGGGGGTTTTGGGGTTTTGTTTGTTTGGGGGTTTCGTTTATTTGGGTGGGGTTTGGTTTTACTTATTTATTTATTTATTTATTCTTTGCCTCACATCAAGGACCTTTTTTCAGCAAGTGTTTGGTGATTCTTGTCCCAGGAAGAGTGATGGTGGGTTGAGGTTGTCCACGACAATGATGTCTGGGAAAGGGTGAGGCTGAAATGCTTGGAGTAAAGCTGAGCTCGACGTGCTGAACCCTTTCTAATCCACCTGTGGGATGCTCCCTCCAAGTTGGAAGATTCAGATTTGTCTGTGGGATGTTCAGCTGCTTCCCCAGGGTGAGCAACAGGTTAGGAAGAAATCCCCTTCATTTTTGCATTTTTACCGTCTCCCTGTGCCAAAGCAGAGCTGTGATTCCATCCTGTGCTCACTTGGATTTCCATTCATTACCCAGGCATAGCATAAAGCATTTTTCGTGTACCACAGGCCATGGTTTTGATACAGTACAGTTGGTTTATTTGCTTTTTTTTTTAAAAAATACCTGCCAGCAGAAAACTGACTTCAACCTACTCTGAGCTATTGTTTGATTCTGACACCCTTATTTTAAACACTTGCACGACCCCAGGCTGCTGCCACATCTGTCTGGTGGTTTCCTACACACCCCTGCTGTGTGAAGTGGGAGCCCTGCCTGCTGAGAGCTCATGAAACGGTCTGGAAAGCTTTGTTTGTTTTTTTTTCAGGGGAGGTAAACATTAGGTGATTGTAAAATTCAAGTTTTTCTTTGCAGACATTAAGGGTAGAAGTTTTGCAGACATTAAGTGCAGAAGAAAAAGATTTGGCTACAAGAATAAATCTATTGGTTCCTCTGAAGTCCAGATTGCCCAGTGGAAACCTTAGAAGTTGCAGAGAGCCAGAAGGTCCCCCCTGAGCCTCCTTTTCTCCAGGCTGAGCTCCCCCAGCTCCCTCAGCCCCTTCCCCAGCTCCGTTCCCTGCCCTGGACACGCTCCAAAGTGTGATATGATGGGAATCATGGAAGGGACCTGCAAGCCCCCTCTTGTTTAAATGGTCCCAGATCTGGTGTATTGGAGACTTGGCTAAAGTAGATTTTTCACTGCCTGTCTCTGGAATCAATTCTCTTGCTGGAAATCCCAACATCCATAAGCAGTTTTCCTTGTGGCTTCCTAATTTGAGGTTGGGTGGGTTGTATTCCACCTTTTTCCTGTCTCTCCTCTCCTGCAGGCTGAGCTGTAAATGAGGTTGGGTTGTGGTCACAGCCTGCTCCCAGACTGCTGCTGGGAGATTTATTGACACTGCTTTCATTATTTTATTGCATTTTTTTTCCACTCTGGCACAGTGCAATCCCAGCATTAGGCAGGACTTTAGGGAGGGGTGGTCCTAGGCTGGAGAAAATCAGTCCTGACATTGTTTCCTTAATGGGTAGAAAAGCTTTGCTCATCAAAGATTCATGTGGTGGGAAAATAGTGTTTCTGATGCCAGGCCTCCCTCTTTTTGTCCTCTCCATCCTCTGTGTGGCTCCCAAAGTTCCTGGCCACAGGCAGGAAGTGCTGTGGGGAATTCCCCCTGGGATGAGGCAGGGAATGGAGAAGCCAGCCCTGTTTTGGTAGGTGTTGATGGTGCTTGAAGTCTCAGCATCTAATGGAGATCATTTGGAGCCTGGATGTCCAGGGAGGTGATGGAAGAGCCTTTGCCTGAATAATTCAGGCAGGGTCTGGATGAAGTCCCTGTTACTGGAACTCACATTCCATGTGGTTGCTGGACAGCTGTGCCCACCCAGGGGCTGGGCTGTGGGACCAGCCTGGTTCAGAGACCAGAGCTCACCGTTCAGTCCATCTCTGTCTTTCCTTTATCACGAGTAAAACACAACCAGATTGGTATTAAATGCAACAAGAACATTTAAAAGCTCACATCCTGCTCGGCTTCAGAGCTATTGCTTTTCCTTCTTTTCCTTTTTGCTGGTTCTTCTGGTAACTGCAGCATGTTTGGTGCTGGAACAAATCCAAGGCAAGTCTCCTCTGGAGTTTATAGACTTAAACAGCAGATGCACCTCCTGCCTCTGAGCTTCCTTGGCTGTCTGTGGATAGGAAGGAACAGAGAGTCCTTCTGCATCCCTGCAACCCCCCCCATATTCTCTTGGCACGTTTGAGGCGTTGATAACCTGATGCTCAGCAGGGATTTTTATCAGGGCTATAAAAAACTCGGAAATATGGCTTTGCACCTGCTGTGTTTGGAGGCTCCATCAGTCCCACTGAAACGGGAGCTGCAGTGCCATGATAATTCAGATATTTCCTGTGACGAGGTTTGGATTTTCTGGGAGGAATGTTTTAATGCCTGCCTGGGAAGGGTTGCTGGTTGCAAAGGCTTGAGCTGGTCTCTGGACACCCCAGACACTGAGTCCTGCTATCCCTTGCCTTCCTGTGGGTTAACTGGGATGCAAAGGGAGCAGTGCCCTCTGATGGATGTGGCAGCCCGTGGCCATTACGCTGTTCACAGTGTGGCCCTGTCTCTCCTGGTGTCCAGGAATACACGAGGGGAAATTAATGCCATATGGGAAAGCAACTTCATTCCCATTAATCATCCTGGGGAGCCCTAATGGAAGCCCAGGCAGAGGAATTGCTGGCACAGCTTTCCAAAAGATCAGAGTGAAGATGATGCCTCAGGATCTGAGCTCCAGGGTGGGATGTTGCTGTGAGCTCTCTCCCCTTTCCCCATCTCTCCTCTGATGGAGCTGTTTGTCATTCTCTGGTGCTCAGGACACTTCTGGCTTCTCCGTAGAAGAGGCTGTTTTTATGCCCATAAAAGCAACTTTGTGAGCAATTAAATTTAATTTTTAAAACTTATGGAGAGTTGAGGAAACAAGTAATGAATATATATATATATATATATGTATATAGGTCCTCTGGCCATGTTAATCTGTGGCAGTGTGGGCAGAGCTCAAGCTCTGCTGTTCTTCATCACAGAGGGAGGATTGGGACTGGACCTGTGCCAAAGACAGGAATTCCTTTGCTCCATGAGAAAATTAGTGAAGGATCATCAAATGCAGGGTGTTGTACCTTGGTTCAGTGCAGGTTGTGCCTGATTTTGGGCCATGGTCTCTCCTATGATCAGGAGAGAGGTCGTGTGTGGGTTGGGATTTTGGGATGGCATTGCTAACACTGTGGGCAGTGCCCATTCTGTGATCTATTCCTGTGCTTGGAAATAACTTTTATTAGCCTGTATCCTGGATGTGAAGCCAAAAACCATGTTGTTGATTGTCTATAAAATCCCTGGCTGCAAAACAGTGGTGCCTAGGGAATTCTCTACCTGCACACTTTTCCCATCTGTCTGGACCATCCATCTCCAGGCCACAACAGCAGCTTTATCTCTGAATATTTCCCTGAATGTTGGTGTTGGGTTGTGCAAAGAGGTGGTGTGAAAGCAGGTTGCTCATCCAAAATGTCCAGAGCTGCAGGATTAGCACTTTTTTTCCTGGCATGTGTTACAGCCGGGGAGTGGTGAACCAGGAAAAATCTTGAACTTTGGGTTATTTTCAGCACAAGCTGTTTTGAACTTGCAGAAAATGTCCTCTGACACGTTGCCTTCTTAAAGGAGAGTGGAAAGTCAGGCTGGCTTTGGAAAGCTCTCAAGTACAGCAAGGTGCAGAACAGTGGCATGGCAGACTTGCTATTCCTGTACCACCTTTCATGGCAGGAATGGAAGTGCTTTAATCAATGTGCAGCTCCTGATGAGAGGGATAATTATTCCCATTTTCACCGAGTTGAGAATATGAGTCAGATTAAAGTGCCTTTCCTGAAACTTGTGAATGTGCAAGGAAGTGAACTGAGCTTTCTCTCCAAGGAGCCTCCTTCCAGAGGGCTGCTTGTCTTCCA
>NW_021940498.1:7207496-7228490 GCF_001715985.3 Manacus vitellinus | reverse complement strand
CTCCCATTCTGGAGAGGTGGATCAGGAATGTTCCTCCCCTGGCAGCTCTGTACCTCACCTCCCTTGCCACGTCCTTTGCTCAGTGCATGTCCTTGTGTTTTGCTGCAGATGATTCCCTGGTGAATGAAGGGAAATAAAACAGATTTAATTGGGCATGGCCACTATTTTGGGATGGGAACAGCTCATGTGCTGCTGCCACTGGAAGGCACCAGGAGGGGAAGCAGCTGCAAAGCCCTTTTCCAACACATGCAGGGAGCAGTGAGGCTCCTGCTTAAAACAGGGTGGGAACAACTCACTTCTCCTGCCTGCAGGTTGGCTGCCTGCCTTTCCCTGCTGGTGATGGGCACTGAGGGGAGAGAGCTGCAGGGCAGCCTCACAGCTCCCGTCTAGACACGCACAGAGTCGTTGTTATATAATTCAGCTTTGCTGTGCCAGAGCCATAAACATCCCAGAAAATGCCCCATTGCACCAACAGGGACTGTGTGATGTGTCAGAGCTGCTGGGAAGTGGGAAGGGGGGACCTCGTGGAAGTCACACTTCTCTGCTGCAGCTTTTATTAGGCAATCATTCCTGCTTGGTTTTGTCCTGGTTTTTGTGCCTTGCAGACAGTGATTTGTGACTAACACAAGCATTTAGACCCCTGCTGCTGCTGTATGGCTTCCCCTGCTGCTGGCCCAGCTGGAGCCCAGCTGGCCCTTCAGGCAGAAGAGCTGGATCATCACCCCTTGCAAACGCTCTTGGAAGATGTCACTGCCCGTCACTTGTGCCGCTGATGGAGGCAGAAGGAGCCTCTGTAGATTTCCACAGGGTGGGATTTGCCTTTTGGCACCGATTTCGTGGATGCTCCTGCTTTAGCTCTGTCCTTCTGCATCTGCTCTTACACCCAGGGAAGGTGGAAGAGCTCCTGCTGAAGTCAGGAATGGCACCCATTTCCTCTCTCACTGTCAGGACTTTGCCTTCCAGCACTGGCTGGTGATGCTCTCACCCTTCCAACCAGCAAAGAAACCCTTGGTTTGTTTTTTTGCTTTGATTTTTTTGTGCCAAGCATCGTGACAAAATAGTATTTTTAGAACTTGCTTTGCAGACATTTGCTGCCAAGAGCAATGTAGGGGAAAGAATTGTCTGAGGAATCAACTTCACTGTCTGTTCCTTCTCCCAGCCCAACCCTTTGCCCTTGAATCTATTTGACATCTGTAGCAGATTGTTTGGGAGATTGTACAGAGCATTTTACAACAGATCCCTGTAAACAATCTTGGAATACAGTAATTCTGTTTAAATAGGGATAAACCTTCAGGATTTATCTTGGCCACCGTTCTTCCCAAGGAAAGCTGTGCTTATGAAACTCGTGAACACCCAAGAGGGAAAGGCTGGAGGCTCATCCCAGCCTGGGCTGAGGCTGAGCTGGACAAATGGCCCAGGCAGCCTGGGGCCAGGCCAGGAATAGGCCCAGCAGAGGCAAATGTGGAGCTGTTTGCCCTGGCACTGAGTGATCACTGAAATGCAGCGAGGTTGGGACACAGCTTTGCCCAGGGTGTCTGGGGTTTTTAATGACTGCAATCTTGTCTAGGCCTGGTATTATAGGGCCAAATTTCCTGTTTCCAACTGGGACCAGGAGCTGACCACCAGGGAAACACCTTCCCAAACCCCCCAGCCTGTGTACCAAACGATCCTCCTGCTGGGAATCTTTTTTTTCCCTGAGATTTCTTGAGCGAAGTGCAGCACTGAGGCCATTACATCTGACTCTGTTCTTAGTCAGCTTATGTAGTCCTTTTTTGATTAAACCTGCTTTTGGTGTGGCTGTTTTTAATCTCAGACCCCACTGCCCTGGGATGTGGGGGCTTTAATTAAAGTGAACCATTAGCTGCAAATGCAAGTCGACAGCATTGTGTGCCTTTGGGAAGGACTGTCACCAGACCGGGAAGAGGCAGCAGGAATAACATCCTCAGGAGGCACTGAGGATGCTGAGAGCTCAGCAGGGATGCTGTGCCCAGCGGGGTGCTCCAGTTAGGCCAGGCTTGGACCTCCTCTGGTTGGTCTGGGCGAGAGCCATGGACCGTGTTATTTTTTTCCTCCATGAGCCTCATCAGTAGAGGTTGAAAAATCTGGACCTATTTAGTCTAGAAAAGGTATCTATCTCCCCTTGGCCTCCAAAGATGCAAAGATGTTTGGTAATAAAAAGAGGTTATAGTGCATTGTTAGCACCAGGAGTAGGGGTGGAATGTTTGGATCCTTCCATTGATGCGGTCAGAAAAACTGGGTATGGCTGGTTGTATTGTTTGGGCAAAATCCAGCTGATTAAAAATTGTGAGGAGCTCTGAAAGCAGAGTAAATCGAGCTGTGGGGATGGATTGGGGAATCCCAGTGTCTCTGTCCTGTTTTCTCCTGAATCAGAGGCTCCCTGGGGGATCTTTGTTTACCTCTGTGCTGAATGAAGGAGGGAGGATGTAATTGTAGGAGGCAGAGCTGGTGCAGGATGTTGTTACTGCTGCTCAGAGTCCCCTGGGGCCACTAATAGGCACAAAGAGCCCAGGCTCCAGCTGTGCACTGTCTCTGGAACAGCTCGGGAATTCCCTGGCAGGGGAGGTGTGGGTTATCCCTTAGTCTGGATACCTTTATCCCTCTGCTTCCTATTTAGGCCAGAAAACCTGCCCCGTTGCTCCTCCTTCCCTGAAGGGGATCAGCCCTCCTGCCTGACTTTCCCCTGCTGGTTGTGCTCTTGGAGGCTGGGTGTTGGAGGTGTTCTGATGATATTTTTAGGGCTTTGGCTCTGGTTCTGTCGCATCTGTTGCTCTGCAGTTCAGCTGTGGCAGCCCCAGCAGGAACAGGCATTGCAGGAATATGTTCTGTGCCACTTCCTCTGACCTGCTAAATTGAATTGTAAATGGAGCATGTCACAGCTCAGAAATCTCATTCATGGCCCTCTCTAACAAGGTGTGCAGAGAGCCATTAGCCCAGTCCTTACAATAATCAAATCAGATGTGCCTGAGGTGTGCAAGGACGTACTTTGGGAAGCATCTGCTTAGTTACTAAAGCCTCAGCAGCCAGAATGGCAGGAACGCCTTTTCCCCCCCCTGCTTTACTTCAGACCCATTGTCTGTTAGACCCATTTTCTTCCCCTTTATGTAATTATTGGCAGATGCCTCTTGTGCAAGAGCAGAGTGTGTTACCTGGGAGTGGTGAATCAGCTGAAAGCTGAGCAGTGTGTGTGAAGTGACAGACTGGCCCAGGTCGGTTTTGCTGACAGTTTTATCCTTCCAGTAGGTCCATGCCATGCCTGGAGAGGGCTGGAGCAAATGGAGGCAGTCCCACACCTTAGGAAATTTGAAGTACTAAGCGAAGAAAGGGGAAAGAGAAAAAGCTGAGGGTGTGTTCGAGGGGAGCTTTGCACCAGCTGTTCATGGTCTGGGTTGTGGGATGGAGAGTTACTGAAGCCTTTGGACAGGTTACAAAGTCCTGCCTGATGCCCTGTGGGTCCTGCAGGCTCCACCTGCCCTGCTGTGTTCAGGAGTCCTCAATCCAGCAGAGGATGAAGCCTGATCCATCTGCAGAGAGGGAGTTGCAGCCCAGGCACCTTGATTTGTCCATGCGGTCTGTCAGGCCAACATCTGCTGGTCAATGTATTGATTGGCTCACTTAAATGCTCCCAATCCTTGGAGTGGGAGGCACTTTCCCTGTGTTACATCCCTCTGCATCCTGGGGTTCAGCTGTTGGATGTGCTCCTGGTAGTGCAGGCCCATCCCATCCCTGTGACAGGGACAGTGCAGCCCAGCACTGAGGGATGGGGATGTTCCTGTCCAAGGACATGGGCAGGGACACCTTCCACCAGACCAGGGTGCTCCAACCTGGCCTGAAGACTTGAGCCAGGATGGCCCTTGGCAGGAGGCAATGGGCACAGCCTGCACCAGGGGAAATTCCAGGTGGACAGTAGGAAAGCTCCTCCCCATGAGGGCAGTGAAACCCTGGAGCAGAATCCAGAGGAGGGTGGGGATTCCATCCCTGGGGACATTGAGATCTCGCTGGGACATTGCCCCGGGGAACCTGAGCTGGCTTTGCTTTGGGGGGAGCTCAGAGCAGAGCCAGCCACAGGTATTTTAGCTTTAAGTATTTATTGGGGTCTGCATTTGGTCCTTGACACTGCTCAGACATAACAAGCTCCAGAGCAAGTGGGGTGGAAAACTGTTCATTCCCATTCCTGGTACAAGCAGTGGCTGTTTTAAGAACTGTACATTCACATCCTGAGAGTCAGTAATGGAAGTTTGGAACTTCTCCACAGGAACTCAAGTGTTGGTCCCTTGACAAAATGCTCCAGTTGTTGCTGATCCTCAGTTTCTGATTCTGTCAGGCCCAGCTGGGAGAAGGAGCCATCCTCCATCCTCAGGGATGATTTAATAACTTGCTCAAAGAAGATGTTCTGCTGTTTGTTTGAATGAGGTGCAATTGGGTAATCCAGAAATGAAGGGTTTTTCCTTTGTATTCACTGGATAAATGTTAACTCTGGTCCTTTCCTCTCCGAGCTAATCCTGATAAATGCCTGCAGGGAATTGAGTCCTGAAAATGTCAGAGAACAGTGCAGTGCAGACTCCTCAGTAAACTCTTTGTTGTGTCCAAGAGTGAATTAACACCTCCTGAAAACACTTGAGTGATGATGGTGCTCCAGTTCAAGTCCAGCATTTGGATTTGCTCTTGGTGTGGAGGGCAGTTGTTTAGGACTACATGGTCTGGATCCTTCAGGAGAGGTCACATCACCCCTCCCTCCCTGGAGGCTTTCCCCTTGGGCTCTTCCACATTGCCCAGTTTGCAGCTGCAGTTGCTCCAGTAGCATGACTGGGTGGGTGGAGCTGGAGAACGATGCCCACACGGGATTTGGTTATTTTGTTGTCTGTTTGTGTGGTCAGATCCACGTCCTGTTGTTCTCCATCTGCTTGTCCACGTCCCCCCCACTGTGCTGCCAGGTTTTGGGAGGGCTCGATCTCTCTCCAGTTTCCTCTGAGCAGAAATTCCAATCTCGGGTTGAGATGCCCTTCAGCAAGAAATTGCTTTAAAATATTATATTTCCTATAAAAGGCTTCTGTTTTTCACAGCTGGAATTTCTCTGACAAAAAAAAAAGCGGGGGATGGAGGGGGAAGGAGGGGGGAGACGTTGTTAAAAAGCTTCTTCCTGGTCTAGTTTGATCCTTGTTTAGCTCTGTAATTATTTTTCATGAATGAACAGGAGGTTCACTGTGTTCAGGAGACAGAGAATGGGTGGAGACTCAAAGCCATGAATTCCCAGGGGCGCTTGGACTTGGAATAAGAGCCTTCTTTGTGTTGGATGAGTGGCAGATCCAGAAACAAGTCTGTCCCTCCCTGATGGCTCCTTGATTTCTGGCAGGGGAGCACAGGCTGCTGGGAGAACCCTCTCTGGTCATGGGGGCTGGAGGTGGAACTTCTTTCTGTTAATGTTGGCCCCACAGGTTGGATGGTGGGAGAGATTCACACTGTCTGGGTGTAGGGGTTGAAAGTGAGAAGCTGCTTCTGGAGGGGCTTTATGTAGGTAACAAAGAGGGGCAGCTCCCTTCAGAGCGAATTTAGGTCATTTAATGGAATCCTTTGTTTGGAGCACGTGGGAAAACCTCTTGTCAGTGTGTGGAGCCTCACGTGCTGGATCATAATTCTTGGCCAGGGTAGCTACAGGTAAACACATTTCCTGTTCTTTTTCAGCATGGAGTGACTTTCTTCCATTTTTTTTTTCAGTAGGTGGTGATATCCTTGTGTGTTTACAAGGGTATATAGTCACAGGACAAGGGGAAGGGCTTCAAGTGGAAAGAGGGGAAGCTTAGGTGAAATATTGGGAAGGAATTCTTGGCTGGGAGGGTGGGGAGGCCCTGGCACAGGGTGCCCAGAGAAGCTGTGGCTGCCCCTGAATCCCTGGGAGTGTCCAAGGCCAAGTTGGAGCAACCTGGGCTGGTGGAAGGTGTCCCTGCCCATGGCAGGTGGTGGGACTGGATGGGCTTTAAAAATCCCTCCCAACCCAAACCAGTCTGTGATATAAGAAACAGGCTTAAAGATCACAGGAAGCTCTGCCCAGATCCTGTCAGCAGCCCAAGTGGAAAAATCAGCTGAACTTGTGAAGTTGGAAAACTCTGCCTGGTGTTGGTTATAACTCAGTGAGAATGGGGAGAAGTTACTCAGATGTTTCTATGGCTCTGGTTTTCCCAGCCTTTTCCCAAACTTGGGCCCACAGAGCACTCAAGGTTTGGGATTTGGAAAGCCAACTACTTTCAGAGAAAGGTTGAAAAAAACACGTGTTTAAAAGGAGGACAGGGACAGATGAAGAGTTTTGGCAGAATGAGCCTGGGTTTTGCTCTCAGTAGCCCTGAGGCAAGGAGGGAGCTCTCCCAGGAACCCAGTGATCTCCTGGGGCAACCTGAACATGAATTATCAGCCCAGGGAATGCAGAGGTGAAGGGAACACGATTTATCCACTCCTGAAATAACCAATCTGGCAAGAAAGGATTTTTGGCCCAAAGCCAGAGCACAGGGAAGTGAGTTGGAGTTTTTCCAGTGATTTTCGTGGGCTCCTCTAAACCTTTTGCTGCCCTTCAGCCTCCCCTCTGTGACTCTTTCCAGCCTGTGGCAAACACTATCCCTTCTTTTCCCCTCTTCTTCCTTCTTTTCCCCCCTTCTTCCTTCTTTTCCCCCCTTCTTCCTTCTTTTATGTGGTCTCACATGTTGGACCCCTCTGCTTTGCCCATCCCAGTCAGGGTTTGGGACATACTTCTGGATAGACCCAGCTTAATTAGGTTATTATAATTAATATTAATTATAAAGATATAGAATATATATATTATATCCATGTAAAATATAAATTTTATTTATATATTAGATCTTTGTGGGATATAAAAATTATTGATATATTATATATAAATATTGGTCATTTTACTCTTAAAATATATGATATAGTAATATATAATATGAAGAATTTAAATTATATGGTTGGGCTTGATGATCTTAGAGGTCTTTTTCAACCTCTGTAATTCTCTGATTAATGATTCCATTAAAATATTTGAACCTCAGGAAGAGAGGCACATGTAAATGCAGTGAGGACCCACTTCAAATCAGTGGAGTCTCACCCTGGGCAATCTTGATTTTTAAGGTCTTAAATGTTCCTTCTGTGTTCTAAACTCTGTTTAGATACTGGTGCTGATCTGCTTTATGGGAAGACAGTGGGCAATTTGGTGATTTAGAGGCTTGATCCCTAAATGGGGAAGACTCTTCTGTCCTCTGTCATAGGAATTTCAGGGCTGTTTTAGACAACATTAAATCTTCCAGCAGGAGAAAGATATAAAATGTGTGAGCCAGCTTCACAATGGAATCAAACATTGGCTCTTCTGTGGCAAATTCCTTTAATTTCTGGGTTTTTTCTCCATCATCCCTTACTTTGGAGTTGGTTTTGCTCCCACCTGGCAGAGGGTGGGGATTGTGAATAAGCAGAAGAAATGTGTATGAAATACTGATTTTTTAAATTTTATTTTATTTTTATTTTAATTAAAGATTCCGTGATTTTAACAGAAAATTAAAAAATCTGACAAACTGCAGCTTGGCAAAACGTCTCTCTCCATTCATCTCCTTTGGAGGCTCTTCTGATTATGTCTGTGGATACCCTTGGAATAAGAAATCTCCCAGAGCTAAAATGTGGATGCTTTTTGAGGCCCCTTCCAAGCATCCTCGTGGTTCTGCCTCAGTTTCTGTAGGTGAGGTGGCACTTCTCCCCCCCCCCCACCATTTGGCTGTGGTGGGATGATCAGGATGACTGATTTGAAGGCTTTATTTTTGGCAGAGGCTCGAAGCTGCTGCAGGTTTCACCTTTTAGAAGAAGTCACTGTGGGACCTTGCAAAAGCAGGGCCAGGAAAGCTCTTCTGATGAGAGACTGTTGGAGGGAGGTTGGACAGGACCCAGCTTAAATCCAGAATACTGAGCACGTAGGGCAGACTGAGGGAGGTTCAGATTCTGGCTCAGTTCGTGCTGAGTCATGGAATGGTTGGAAGGGAAGGTTTTCTTCTGAAAACCCACCCAGACCTGTGCTTGAACCCACTGAAGGATGCCCATGGAAGTGATTGGGTTTTCACAAAATCTGTGTCTATCTGGCAAGTGCACCGTCAAGGACAGAGCAAAAATAGCTTTTGGAGGGCTTGGCACGAGCTATGCTGCTTGCATGTAAATAAGGGAGGGAAAATCTATGTATGTATGGGGGGGAAAAAAGCTCAAACATGCTCTGAAATGTTTCCCTTGGCTTGTTTATCAAATCAGCATCATCCAGTGCCTGAAGGCTGGCAAAGCTTAGCCCACAGTGACCTTTAAAGAGCTGCAGAAGTTATTTTTTGTTTGTAGTAATGTTGGTCCTCAGCACTTGAGATACATCAACCCTGCCTTGCCTTGCAAAAACGTGCCCAGTTAACCCACTCAGGTGACAGGTGAAGGGGGTGTTTGACCCCAATGGGGAGGGGAGGGGAAAAAAAAGCAAATAATAAGAGAAATAAGGTTTGAAATTGTGGAGATGTACAGACTGGATGAGGGAAATGGTTTGGGTTGGAAAAAACCTGAAAGATCATCCAGTTCCAGCCACCTGTAACCTTCCCCTAGCTCAGGTTGCCCCAAGCCTTGTCCAGCCTGGCCTTGGACACTTCCAGAGATGGGGCAGCCACAGCTCCTCTGGCAAAATTGGGTGCCTTAACTTGGATTGTGGTCTCTGAGCTCCTGACAGAGCAGTTTTGGCATCTGGGGTTTTGAATGTACCTCCTTCTGATCCCTTTTCCCCCATTTATGGGAACCACAAAGCCCTTCATGGAACTCGGGGCATCAGTGCTGCTGAAGTTTGCTTAGAAGCTGGTTAACAAACTTGAGCTGAGTTAAAAAAAAATAACCCATAACCCCAGCCAAGAATTGGGAATTTCTAGCAGAAAACATCATTTTTGCCAAGGCACAAATGAAATAATTCCAAGCCTTTTTATTTTGTTGCTTTCCTTTTCTTTTGGCTCTTCTGATTGGTGGAGAATACAAGGAGGAGCTGCATCACAGGATTGGTATCCAGGGTGATGCAAGATGAAAAATAGTCAACACACAGTTAAGTTAATAACTTCAGCCTTTAGGATGGAAAGGGAAGGCAAAAAATAGTAGGTTTTCTTATATCACCAAACCAGTGTTGATGCTGGTTGTGTTGCTTTGCATAATTAAAAAGCCACGAGGCAGTTCAGCAGAGAAAAGGGCATTTCCAAAAGAGATCAGTGTTGTGCCCAGGATCCCAGAAGGGAATTAGAGTGGTAGAGTTGCCCGTGGACATTTTCAGCCTTCAGCCTTTCTTGGCTTGTTCTGGGAAGAGAGGATCCATTTGAATGTTTTCCATGAAGAGTTTATTTCAGTGTTCGAGAGGTTTCCGTTGAAATAAAAACTCACGTGGACTATTTAACACCTCGGAGGAAAACCAGACCTGGGGGGCTGATGGGGTCCATGTGCCCTGTAGGTTTCCAGCACATGGAAATGGTTCTGGTTGGGGTCACTTCTCTCCTGACACTGTTCTCTTCATGGATGTCCCTGTGGTTTAGGATTTTGCTCACAGTGTTGGAGCATTTTAGGGCTTTATTTTGTGCATGTTGAGTAGGATTTGAAACACTCATCCAAACTGAGCGTTGGTGCAAATCTTCTTCATCTGCTGCTGGTGTGGTCTCTGTCCTGCTGTGTTACTTGAAAACACACATGGTAGTGGTGGGGATAAATGTGGATGGGTGGTTTGGCCCTGCAGGAAGAATCTGAGTGCGCTGGGAGAAGGAATAAGGAGTAGGAACTCCCAAACCAGCTGTGTAATCCTCACTGGGTCAGTTAGGCTGAACCCCTGGGAGAGGAAGATGGAAAGCTGCATCACTCATGAATGGGAAAGTTAATTAAACAATTGCCTCAGAAAAGCCCCTCACCAACTAAAAAAAAACAGCTCTGTAGCCAGAAATACTCCCTCACGCCCTGGCAGCTGGAGAAATGCTCTTCTTTATTTCCATAAACCTACGGAAATGACCCCTCTGCTCAGAGCTGGGAACAGGGCTGTGTGTCCCACCTCCCCCAGGGAACAAAGGTCTGAAATAGCCCTTGGAAATGTGTGTTCCCTCCATCCAATCTCAGCAGCTTCTGGATGGGCTGTGGGACAGGATGGGGCACTGAAATGGGATCCTCTTAATGCTGACTCCTCTTTCCATCCGCAGTGGGAGCGCCTCTGGTTCCTCATCCTCACCTCATCCTTCTTCCTCACCCTGGTCTGGTTTTACTTCTGGTGGGAAGTTCACAATGACTACAATGAAATCAACTGGTGAGTGGGGTTTTCCTGAAGAGGTTTATTCGATTGCCTTCGTCTGCCTTTCAGAGCTGTTGGATGCATTGGGATCTTTCAGACGGGCTTGTTAATGATAATAAAGGGAAAGCAAGGTGGGAAGTGAGGCTGAAGAAGAGCTGCTTCTGCCTGGTCCATGTATGGATGTGATGTGTCCTCACATCTCCACTGTGTGGCTGCAACAGAGCTTGGGGTGGATGTGCTCCCTGGAGAACACATGGAAACAAAGGTGGTGCTGTGGAATCACGTAGAAGCTTTTTGGTTGGTTTGGGGTTTTTTTGTTTGGTTGGTTAGGTTTTTATTGGGTTTTTTGTTTGTTTGTTTAGGTGTGTGTGGGTTTTGTTTGTTTGCTTTGTGTTTTTTTGTTTGTTTGTTTTTGTTTGGTGTTTTTGTTTTGTTTATTCCTATGGTTGGCTGGTTTTGGAAGTGGCTGAACAATTTGACAGCACCTTCCCACAAAATACAAATGGCAGAAGTTCAGCCTGAAGCACAGGGGTGTGCAAAATGTTGCAAAGCTGAAAGGAGCTGCAAAGGAGCTTTCCAGTGCTGGGGGGCTCAGAGTGTTGCCAGCTTCCTCCAGTGCTGGAACTTACTTTCCCTTTTACTGTCTGGGCAGCACCTTAAAACATTTTGGCAGCACCTTGGGCTGTCTTCTGACCAAACTGCTTTGACATCATCTGCTTATCAAACAGAATACCTTAGCTGTATTTTAAAGGCCTGTGGGTCCTTAGATCCCTTAAATAAATCCTGTGCTTTAGATGCTGGAGTTGGGAGGGAGTGACGTGAGGTGTGTCCTCCCAGGATGGGGGTTTTTCTTTCTCCTCCCACCCCCACTGTGAGAGCTGAAACCATCACCACTGCTCTCGATTATTTATACCAGGAGTGTGATGAAAATGCTGTGTTTAAAGTGGTATTTTGGAACTCCCTCATCCTTCAGTTTGCACCTTCAGTGCAGGATGGGAGCGCTCCCAGTTCACCCCAGTGAAAAGCCAAAGCTGTTTCAGCTCCAAGTTGTGAAAAAAAGTCGTGCAGGAAGGAAGGAAAGCCCTGGGAATGCTGTGAACGGGCACTGCAGCTGCAGTCCTGCCAAGTTTGGGTTCCCAAGTGTTCCTGCAGGAGTGGGAGATGATGTGCAGGTCTTCCCTGGATGCAACAGGCAGCTGGGATTTAAGAAAGTTGGAACCCAGCATGTATTGCTTCAGGCTTTTAACTTTTTTTTTTTTTTTTCCTTGAGGCTGAATATCATCAGGTCCTTGTTAGTGAAAGCACTTTGGAATTACTTTTTTTTTAATGTATGGCTTCAGGCATTTCCCCTTTTGGTGTCTCCACTTAATTGCATTAAACCTCAGCTCTCCAGTGTTTGGGTAAGGTCTGTACTGCCACAGAAAGCCTGACTCTGACTCAGGAAGAGATGCTGCAATTTGGGAACCTGACTGTGTTCCCTCTGGAGCAGGACTGTAAATGCAAGTCTGGGGAGGATATTTTTTTTCTTCCCTAGTTCTGGAGAAGGCTCATCTGGTTCATAAGTGCCATGGAAACAGCATTTTAAAGCAGTCATTTGCACATCAAGTGAAGACTTGGAGCTATCAGAGGGCTACTTGAAGGGACATCAGAGCAAAAACTTAAATGGACTGAAGCTGAGCTGAGGAGCCTTTGGTGGTGACCTGAGCAAAGGCTTCAGAGGAGCCCTCTTTGCTTTCTTCCCTCTGTTTTGCCAACAGCCTGTCTGCATCCCTACAAATCCCTGCTTTTGTGGCTCTTTGAATCCCTGAGTAGAACCTGGATGTAGACCACGGTTGTTGAGCCTCAGGGTTTGCTTTCCAGACTCTCCAAGGGAGCTCCTGGACAGAATTAGAATCACAGAGTTGGGAGGGACCTGCAGGGATCAGGGAGCCCTGTGCAGGACAGCCCCAAAAATCCCCCAGATGGGTGTTGTCCAGCTGGGGCAGGGGCTGGACCAGAGTTCCTGCCTGGTGGGCAGTGCTGGGTTCGAGTGGTGGGAGAAGGTCGAGGCTCTGACCTGCATTTGTGTAATGCAGCATTTCTGTCTGCTGTCACCTCAAATAAAAGGCAACAGAAGAACCTGCCAGTTCACTGAATGAGCTGATGAGGAGGGCTGAGGAAGGCTGGTGGGACCATTCAACCTGAGCTCCACTGCTGCACCATCCACCCCACAACCTTCTTGTCCTTGTTGTGCCAAAGGCTTTGCATGGAGATAACCTGAACCCTAAGCCAGGTCAATTTGGGGGAGGTTTTTTTTTTCTAATAATCCACTGGAAAAAGTTTTAAGGCAGGTGGGGTTTGAAGCTGCAAACAGGTTCTGGGATGTGTCTGCCTCTGTCCCTGTGTGGTGGGGCCTGGGTGCCCTTCATTTCTGCCCAGGGAAGGGATCTGCCCAAGTCTGCCTTGTGTCTTGCTGTGGCTTTGCTGTAATACACTTTAATGACTCTCTAATCCAACTCCAGGATGGTTTTACTGAGAAGAACATTGCTATTTAAATGCAGATTTGACACTTGAGACCCCAAAGCACAAAGGGCAGTGCTGCTGCCCTGAATAATGGTCTACCCTGCCTGGTGCTCCTGTTCAGAGAGCTTTTGCTGCCCACTGGCTTCATGAAGGTGCTGAGGAGAGGCGGGATGTTGGTAGGGAATGTTTTTCAGGACGATTCTTTTTTTTTCTTCCAAAGCAAAGTGGTTGCTGAGTTTGAGATAATTGTCCAATTCCTCTTTGCAGAGTTAATTTCCCGTGAGGAATCAAAGCACAAACACTGGGGTTTGTTTCGGAGCGACTTGTGCTTTTTGCTGCCTCTCTCTCATCTGGAGAGAGAGAGAATGGAAAGCCCTGTTTTTTAGAGTCTTATCTAATCCTGGTGAAGCTGTTCTGGTGCTGAATCCCTTCTTAATCTGCACTTCACACGTTCTCTTCCAGGTTTTTATACAACCGAATGGGATATTGGAGTGACTGGTCCATTCCAATCCTTGTCACAACTGCTGCTGGCTTCACCTACATCACAGTGTTACTGGTGAGTAAAAAAATGCCAATTCTTAGAGGTTTGTGTGTTTGCTTTCAAAAGGGCATGAACTTCTCAGTCCAGCTATGACTGCAGCGATTTCCCTTTCAGAAGTGATTTCTCTCTCAGCCTCTTTTTCTTAGCCTTAAGTTGCCTAAAACAAGTGGAAAGTGAAAAATTCACGGGCTTTGACCTCAGATGATCAAAGGTACCTTGATACCCATGGTGCAGTTGGCCTGAGGAGGAATATAGCTCGTTTCCCTTGGTTTATGGCCCAGTTTCCACTTTGGTGTATCTGCCAGGCACAAGTCCAAGTTGTTCCCCCTCGTCCCAAGGTGTTGGGGCCTTCAAGGTGGTATCCATGGACCAGACTCTCAACTCCCTGCACCTTGGAGGTCAAAGTCTCTCCCTCCACATCCTTGGCTTTGGAGAGGATGTGTTTGTACAGCTGAGCTGGGTGGCATCTGCTGGACCATCCCCACTCCAGCCCAGCTGGCTGACCTGGCTTTTTGGTTGTCCTTCCCGGATGGTGACGTGTTCCTGCACGTTCAAACACTCAGAGGTTGAGAGATGTGCCTCTGCCTGACTCTTGGTTTCTCCCTCCCAGATCCTGGCACTATGTCACATAGCTGTGGGACAGCAGATGAACCTGCACTGGCTGCACAAGGTGAGTGGCTCCTCTTAGCTCCAGAGGGAGCAGGATCCCTGAGGAGAGGGTGGTGTGTGTGACACTCACTTGGCACCGTGTCTGTGGTGAACGTGCCCTCATCTCAGAGCACCCAGCACACTGCCCAGGAGGGGCCTGGGGACAAGGAATGTGCTGAAATGCTTTGGGGTCCTTGCTGGCAGAGAGACCTCCTGTGGAGATGGAGAAACAACCTGACTTCAGTCTCAGCTCAGCCTGAACCTCCCTGGGGCTCCTTCCTGTGCTGAGCCCAGCCCTGAATGGGGCTGAGCAGATGTGAAGCTGTTCAGGATCCGCTTGGAGGAACTGACTGGAAAAAACCTTGGGAGAAGGTGCAGGTGTTGAAACTGGGGGTGTGCAATGTGCAGGTTGGGCTTTGTGGGACCTGAGTTGACCCTGGTTTGTGGGTAAAGCAGTCTGAAAAACAGTGCTGTGAAATGTCAGGGAAGATGCAGATCTGGGGTGTGGAGCACAGAAGGGGAGAGGAGGGACAGGCAGTGCCAAAGGAAATGGGTTGGCAGGATTTCATTGTAATTGCTAATTGGTAATGAAGGGCCCTGTCCCAGATCTGCTGATCCACAGCTCCTCCTCAGACTGCTCCTTCTGCTCGTGACAACGTCCTGCAGGATCAGAGGCCTCCCAGCACAGGGCGAGCAAACTCCTGCCAACCCTCCCTTTTTGGTTTTTTTTCCATAGGAATTATGGAAATTCTGCTTCCTCTGGAGAAGGGGATGCAATGAGAGAGGGGGCAGGGACTGTCTGGCTGCTGGTGCAAAATAAACTGTTGGTTCTGGAGTCAAACATATGTTTCTTCATCAGGGGAAATGGCATTTTTCAGACATGCTCCAGGTGGCTGGTGGGTTTAGATGAGTAAGTCCAGAAGAGGAAGGTGTTGGTGGAGATCAGTTAGTACTACCCTGCAGGACCCCACCCTTCCTTCCTTTCTTCCAAAGAAGCCCATCTTTCATCGCAGCTCAGATGTGTTGCTCCATCCCTTCCCTTCCCCACGCCTCCCTCAGCTTTCTGAGGAGGTGGAGATACAACACTGGAATAAGTTAATATTTTTCTCTGCAACTGTGCTGAACTATCTTCAGATATAGATTGGAGGGAGTGGGAAAGGCTCCTTCCAATTTTCTCCTGCAGTTCCCTGGAAAGAGCTGAGCATTGTAAGCCAAGTTGAAGATGGATGGGGGAGGGTAAGAAGCAGTGAGTGGGAACTGAGGGGAGGAGAGAAGGTGTCCTGACACCTCTGTGCCACAAGTGGTTTGAGTGCAGCCTCTTGGCTCAGGGCTCCTCTTCATCCCGGGGCAGCTGGATCCCTTGGCCCCTCATGGTGCCCCATGTGGTTTGTTCCTGTTCCCTGGAGGCTCAGGGTGAGGCACTGCTGCCCTGGGGGCACCTCTCGTGCTGTTGGGCATCTGGGTGAGGAGCAGCAGATGGAACTGAGCCTAAAGTCCAAAGAGCAATCCTGTCTGTAGGTACAGAAGTGATTTCTGTAAGCGCTGGGAATGTGGGGGTTTGTTTGCTTGTCTGAGGGGTTAAGTGAACCTGAAATGGGTGTAGAGGTGTCCTGTGCATCCAGGATGACCAATCCACTTCTGCCCAAGTGTCCAGACAGATTTCAGGTCTGACAGCACATGAGACTGATCCATAGAGCATCCTCCTCCTCCTCTGAACCTGCAGATGTGCAGGACAGCAGAGACTGAGGTACCAGACAGGGGCGGGAAATGCTGAATTATTTTTTAGACAAGACAACCCGGATTTTGGGTCTTTACAGCTGCAGTCATTTCTGTGGCACTTTCTGATGGGCTGAACTTTTTACCTTCAAAATGCAGGTTGTGGTGTTACTTTGACTGCTTTGCCCAGTGCTTCCACCCACTGGGGATGGATTGGGTCTCTGCCATCTCAGTTCAGCCACTGGCTCATCCAGAGTCCCTTCTCGAGCTGCAATATCTGTTATAACTGCTCTGCCAAAATGACTTGGATGCTGTTGCAGCAGGGCCAGGAGAGTCTGGGATCACCTCCTGAAGTTCCTGGCAGAACCCAACCTCTGTTTAAGCTGGTTTCAATCCAGCTTGTTGGCAAAGCAAATCACTTGATCTTCCCTTAGCTTTGTGTGAGGAGAACAAGAGCTCACCTGTGAGATGTGCCCTCCTGGGACTGTTCAGCCCAGTGTCCTGTGGTGGAAAAGGGGAGGTTGTGCTGGCACAGCACACAAGCCCATCTTCTTTCCCTGTGGATCTTAATGCCTTTTATTACCTGCAAAAGTTTCCTCTCTCTCTCCATTTGCCAACCTGTGAATTTTTTATGACAGCACAGGCTCCAGGCTGCGAACACTCTCTGATTTGTTGCAGATTGGCCTGGTGACAACCTTGATAACCACGGTGGTGACCATGTCATCCATAGCCCAGCTCTGGGACGACGAGTGGGACATGGTCTTCATCTCACTGCAGGTGAGGTGACTGCCAGGGGGCTTCTCTGGGTGGGAAAAGGCCCCAGTGCAGCTGAATGCCAGGGATTTGGTGGCTTCCTATAGCGTGAAGCTTGGCCTTGATGTTTGTCACTCCCAGATTTTGGCAGCACAAAGCTTGCAGCCAAACTCTCGTGGAGTTTGCAATGCCACTAAATCACTGTGTCTCCATCTCCTGGGCTCTTTCCTTTCAACTCAATCCAGGGCTTGGCTGCAGCTTGAGGTGGAAAATCCTGGGACTGATGTGACTCAGAGTTTCTGGAGGGAGAGGACAATTTGCAATTCCTCCTCAAGGCTCTGAATGTTGGTGTCCAGTCCTGGAGCATCCTGCTCTTCCCAGGACTATGGCAGGAGTACTCTGGGGTTATTTCCACATTGCACATGTTTGTTTTTGTTTTGTTTTGTTTTGTTTTTTTAGATATATATAAATATAAATTTAACTTCTGTGCTCTGGTGCTGTTTTAAGAAAGACTTTTGTGGGATCCTGCAGGGCTATAGAAATATTAGTGGAAAATACTTACAAAGTGGTAATTTCTTGATAGACCTGCTCTCTGTTCCTTAGTTTCATCTCCCTTAAAAAGGACTCCAGAAATATTTTGCCCATGAAAGGCTAAAAAAGATTTTACTGGTAATCACTGCTGTATATTTGGGAGTATGCAAATATATGCAAATAATGAGGGTGGAAATGGCATTCACACAAGTGACTAACATTTCTCAGAAGTGCTTCATTTTATTGGGGTTTTTTTAAGATTTAGGCAGCAGAGTTGGAGGGCAGAAGCATGACTCAGATGAGACATCTCCAACTTTGTGTCGTGGTGATGCACAGTCCGGTGTGTTCAGAGAATTAGAGCAGAGTTTGGGTTGGAGGGACTTTAAACCTCATCCAGTCCCACCCCCTGCCATGGGCAGGGACACCTTCCACCAGCCCATGTTGCTCCAAGCCTTGGACACTTCCAGGGATGGGGCAGCCACAGCTTCTCTGGGCACCCTGTGCCAGGGCCTCCCCACCCTCCCAGCCAGGAATTCCTTCCCAATATCCCATCTAACCCTGCCCTCTGGCAGTGGGAAGCCATTCCCCCTTCTCTGTGTTATTACCTGAGCTATTCCCCCAAAGTGGGCTTCGAGTTCTCCTTCTCTCCCTTCACAGTGACCTAAATGCCAAAGGCAGTGGCAGGGTTTGGAAGAAGCCCACGGCCAAGGCAGCTGCAGGAACCTGCTGGTGCAGAATCCAGCTGGGAAAGCAGTACTCTGCCCTCCCACGGAACCTGCAAGGCCAATGAATTTTCCAAGTGCTGGGGGGTGGTTTCAATCATGTTTTAAACCTGTTTTTCTCTTGTGTTGTTGTGCCTTGCAGGCCACAGCCCCTTTCCTGCACATAGGAGCCCTGGCAGCAGTCACGGCGCTGTCCTGGTTGGTGGCGGGGCAGTTTGCACGGACAGAGAAAGCCAGTGAGTACCTCCCGTGGGCTTGGGGGGTCAGGGGCTGCTCAGGGGCTCTTGGGCCACTGGGTCCTCTTGTTGGCAACCAGCTGGCAGTGCTGGTTCCTTCCCAGGGTTCAGTCTCCATCCCAGCCATGCTGGGGGGGGGGTGGATGCACCTAGACCCCGAGACTCGATTTGTGCACGCCGGGGCTGGAGCTGAAAAGGTGATTTTCAATGATGGAATGAGTAAAAGCATGCAGATTTCCACCAGTCTGTTTTAGGAAACATAAATGCAGCTCGTGTGAGATGTTCTTCTCTGTAGCTCAGAAGTCTCTCCCTCCCTCTGCCTCTTTGGCTCTTGTTCACCTGGGTTCCCAGAAAGCCTTCATGGATTTGTTGGGTGTGGTGCAGCAGCACCCAAAGGGCTCAGCAGGGATCTGGTCCCCCGATCACAAACTCATTAAGGTTGGAAAAGCCCTCAAAAGATTGAGTCCAACCATCCCCCAGCACTGCCAAGGCCACACTGCCCCATGTCCCCAAGTGCCACATCCACAGGGCTGTTAAACCCCTCCAGGGATGTGGATCCCCCCACTGCCCTGGGCAGCTGTGCCAGGGCTGGACAACCCTTTTGGGGAAGAAATCTTCCCTAATATCCAACCTAAACTTCCCCTGGATGTTTGGGGGGCTGAGGGTTCTGCTTTAAATCCATATTGAGACGTGATCAGAGGTCTCAGGGAGCAGAGTGGTGAAGGACATGCTGAGCCAAGCTGTTCCTCCAGGTTTTCCTGTGAAATGATTTGATCCTTCTGTGCCCTCCAGAAGTGTTTTGCTCCAGGGCAGCCAGGGATGTTCTCAGACATTGGTGCCAGCTCCAGAAAAATATTGGTTTAATTGGTGTTTAACCTGCAGTAAAACACAAGCCCTGGAAGGATTTGGCAGCGCTTGCAAAAGACTTCCAAGAAGTGGGAGTTGAGAATGAGGAAATGTCTGAAGATGGAAAGATTTTGCTACCCAGAGAGCCCTTCCAGGAGAGAATTGTGCCTTAATTTATAAATGTGCCAGTAAGGCTGTACCTGGTGGTTCTTAACTGTGTCCCAGCATGTCGTGAGGGTGCCAGTTGAGGAGGGTTTGTGGTTCTGCCTGGAGCAGAAAGGAGGAATTCCTCTTTCTTTTTCTCTTCCTGCTGCCTTCCCTGAAAATGGTTTTTGATTATTTTTTTATTTTCCAGCATTTTTAATCTTTGCCTCCTTCATTCTTTTGTTTTTCCTTGTTTCTCTTTTTTCTCATTTCTCATTTCCTTCTCTTTTTTCTCATTTCTTTTTCTCTTTCTTTTTTCTCTTTCTTTTGTTTCTCTTTTTTCTTTCTATTGTTTCTCTTTTTCTTGTTTCTCTTATCTTGTTTCTCTTTTCTTGTTTTTCTTTTTTCTTGTCTCTCTTGTTTCTTTTTTTTTCCTTGTCTCTCTTCTTGTTTCTTTTTTCTTGTCTCTTTCTTTTTTCTTGTCTCTTTGTTTCTCTTTTTTTCTTGTTTCTCTTTTTATTCTTTTTTCTTGTTTCTCATTTTGTTTCTTTTTCTTCTTTCTCTTTTTGTTACTCTTTCTTTTTCTTCTTTCTCTTTTTGTTTCTCTTTTCCCTTGTTTCTCTTTTTATTCCTTGTTTCTCTTTTTCCTCATTTTTCTTTTCTTTTTTTTCCTCATTTCTTTATTGTTTCTTTTTTCTCTCTCTTTCATTTCTTTCTTTTTTCTTTTTTCTCTCTCTTTCATTTTTTTCTTTTTTCTCTCTCTTTCATTTCTTTCTTTTTTCTCTTTCTTTCTTTTTTCTTCCTCTTGTTTCTCTTCTTTCTTGTTTCTCTTCTTTTAGAAACCAGGAAGCTGTTTTCCTTCTCTCTTTCTGCTCCTGGGTTCTTTTTTTTATTTGTTTGTTTTTAAGAAAAAACATTCCTATCTCCTGATGTTAAAGTTATTTCAGAGTCATTTTACTTGTGAAAGGGAACTTACCTGGAAGAGGAAGCTTCTCCATCTTGCACCCATTGCACCCCATTTGTTTTAAAGAGGGGGTTTTTATTTATTTATTTTGGAGGTCATCCCTTGAGTCCCAAAGCCTTTGCAAAATAAATAATAATAAAAAATAAAAAATGAAGTATTTTGCTGTAACTTGTGTGGTTTCAGGTGACTCCAGATAGCTCAGGAGTTCAGAGGTGCCTACTGTCCTTTATAAGGAATAAAGTCTGTTGGGCACAAGGGGTGTTTCTGTTGCACTGTCAACACCTTCCAGAGATTCCCAGAGAGCCTGGGCTTCGTGGGAGTCGCTGGTGGAATGGGAGGCAGGACTGCTCAGCTGGCCCCAAGTGCTGCAGCTCCATCACAACCCAAGGGTTTATTTAGACATCTCCAGCCTAATCAGGAAAACATCAGTGCAGATGAGCTCAGCTCTCCTGCAGAACGTACAGCAGAGGGAGGTGCAGTGCCCGAGCTGGGTGCTGCTGGTGAGCCAGCAGCACAAAACCAATGATGTTAAATCCTGTTAAATGCTCAGCATGGTGCCACGGCCTGTCCTGAGCTCTGTGTGAGTGGCCACTTGTGTCTGCTGCCAGGCAGGGCAGAATCTGGTGCTGGCCCACCCAAAGGGTGGAAAATCAGCCACGTTTTGGGCTGCACTGCTGGGCTTTGAATAACCGACTGCACATTTTGCTTGCCCAATACAAAATGAAGTGAAAACCTCCCTCAGGACTTGATTTAGAATCATAGAATCAGCTGGGTTGGAAGAGACCTCCGAGATCATCAAGTCCAACCCTTGATCCAACCCTGCTGTGGTTCCCAGCCCACGGCACTGATGCCACATCCAGTCTCATCTTAAAAACCTCCAGGGATGGAGAATCCACCACTTCCCTGGGCAGCCCATTCCAATGGCTGATCACCCTCTCTATAAAGAAATTCTTCCTAATATCCAACCTAAATCTCCTCTGGCACAGCTTCAGACCCAGCCCTCTTGTCTTGCTGATCCTTGCCTGGGAGAAGAGACCAACACCCCCCGGCTCCCCCCTCCTGTCAGGGAGTTG
>NW_021940498.1:7205510-7207356 GCF_001715985.3 Manacus vitellinus | reverse complement strand
CCATGTCCTTCCTGAGCTGAGGGCCCAGAACTGGACACAGCACTCCAGGGGTGGCCTCACCAGCGCTGAGTACAGGATTTATTTATTTTTTTTTTAATGGAATATGTTTTTCTCACGGGCTGTCTCCCTCTCTGCCCTCCCAGCCTCCCAGATGCTGATGTTCACTGCGTACCTCGCCGTTGTCGTTGCACTTTACCTCGTCCCCCTCACCATCTCCTCCCCTTGCATCATGGAGAAGAAGGCCCTGGCACCAAAGCCAGCCATCATCGGGCACCGTGGAGCACCCATGGTGAGTAGCCCCCCATGGTTCCACCCCTCTGCCTGTGAGGAGGCTCTGATTCCAGGGAGCAGGCACACCAGCTGGGAGTCTGAGCGCCCTCCTGACAGGAATTCCCGTGGGAATGAAGCTGGACGTGAGCCACCCCCCAGATGTTTGAGGTGCCTCACAAACACCAGGGCAATCCTTCCCTCGCTCAGGCTGGTTTGGGCATTGTTTTGGCTGCTGCTTTTCGTAGAACCAGAGGATATCAACCTCAAAGATCATCCAGTCCCAAACCCCCCTGCCATGGCGTGGACACCTCCCACTAGAGCAGGTTGCTTAAGGCTGTGTCCAGCCTGGCTTCCAACACCACCAGGGATGGGGCAGCCCCAGCCCCCCTGGGCAGCCTGTGCCAGGGCCTCATCACCCTCACAGGAAAACATTCTCTTCCTAATATCTAACCTAAATATTTCTTTTTGCTGGATTTTGCTGTCCAGGCTTGGCCCACGAGCTGGAGCAGTAGAAGCTTCTGGTAATTATTATTATTTTAGAGCTTGGGGCTCAGTGTCCATGTCCTTTGCAGGACCTCAGCAGCAGTGGTTGTACTCAGCTCACAGCAAAATGCCCTCCAGGATGTGGCAGTCTGCAAAAAAACAAGCTGTGCTGAGCCTGCACGAGTGCCCCGTGCTCTTGCATTGCAGATCAGCATGGGAATGGGGGAGGTGGTGAAACATTCTGCCTCTGGATAGGCCTTGAAAGCATAATCACACAGTCCTTTCTTCTGCAAGGCTTCTGGACCTGTCCAGGCAGAAGGTAGAGCAGGTTGGCTTGGGCAGGGTCATGGAATGGTTTGGGTTGGAAGGGTCATCCAGTCCAGAGCTATCCTAGGGTGGCACATCTCTAGTCTGGGGGCTTCTGCCTCCAGGTCTGTGGAGTGGTCACATGCCCATCTCTCTGTGCTGGCTGATTGACTTCAAAGACTGCAGTGGAGGCACCGGCCTTGGGAATGAATTGGATTTTTTTAAGGCATCCAGCTAACATTTTTGTGGCATTCAAAGCTGAAAGATCTGTATAGGCTGTTGGAAGCTGTTTTGCAGGCTGGAGTGTGCCTGAGCTCCTCTCCAAGCTCAGGGCTGTGCACTGGGAGTTTGCTGGGTGAGATAAACACCTGTCGTGACACAAGTATTTTATTTTAGTTCTCTTTATTCTTCGTGTTTTCTTTCTCTAGTGGCCCCTTGAAGTGCCAGCTTCATTTGCATCACTCCTTTTAACTGCATTTCCCCTGTTGGGGGTGGGATGAAGTTCTGGGCACGAGAAATGCTTTTTCCTGTCCCGCTGAGTTTGCACCAACCACGAAGGCCAGAAGAAGCCAAGTGAGAACCCGGGCTCTGTGTGCTTTCTGCAAGGCAGGAAATCACAAACCCTGTGGGGAGATTCTCTTCCTGTGGGGTTTCCAGACCCGTGTGCCCTCCACAGCCTTCTAAAGGAACTGAACAGCAAACAAATCCCTTCTGTCCTTGAGGTATTTACAAAAACCTTATCTGGAGCAGGAATCCCAGCTGAGCCTTGGTCCTTTGCTTTTTGCTC
>NW_021940498.1:7188587-7204415 GCF_001715985.3 Manacus vitellinus | reverse complement strand
TTTTTTTTTTTGCTTTGGTTTGTTGTACAGCTTATGCACATATTAAAAATGAGGGCAGTTGAGCTGTGTGCTGCCCAGTCTGTGGCAGCAAACAATCCCAGTTGGCATCTCCTGCCAGACCTGGAGAAAGGCTCGTGCTCACTGAGATAAATCCCTGTCAGCTCAGGGAGTCTTTCATTAAATCAGCCTTCAGCTTTTCTGGGTGTGCAGGACAGTAATGAGCTCTCATCTCCTGTATGGAGTTATTAAATCCCTAATGGCTTTTGCTTATGAGTTTATCCTGTTGTCTAAGGCAGTTTTGGGTTGGTTTTTTTTTTTCTTCTCTCTGTTTGTTTTGTGCTTTTCCCCTTCCTTTCAGTCTAGTTGAGCTATTTTCTGAAAAGTTGGATCACAAAATCCCAGAATGGCTTGGGTTGGAAGGCATCTTTAAGACCCTCTAGTTCCAACCCTCCAGGGTTAGTTATGGATGTTCTCTAAAATATGAATCCTTGGGGATTAAACATACATTTTATTTTATGTTTTAGACAGAATTGTTAGTAAACTGGGCCACTAATGCTGAAATCAAGTGTACTGGCAGATCCCACACTAAGCCCCATACAGGAAACTTTCAAAGGGCATCATTTTACACCAAAAAAACCCCCGAATTTTTTAGGTGTTACCGTAACCATGCCTTGTGTTTTTTTTGTCCAGTTCCAGATTAATATTGGAAAGGAGAGATAAGAGAGAGAAAATAATAATAATAATTAAAAAAAAGCTCAGATTTCCAAAAGGACAAGAAAATATCCTTAAAACATGTTGATGAAACAAAAATGTGATCCTTTAGTGCAGCTCAGTGCACAATCAGAGAATTCCAGGATGGTTTGGGTTGGGAGGGACCTTAAAGACCATCACATTGCACCCCCTGCCAGGGGCAGGGGCACCTTCACTAGACCAGCCAGAGGTGCTGTGTTAGTTTGGAACAAAATATTCTGTCCAAGCTCCTTCCTAAACCTCCCCAACGTACAAATGATGTCATGATTTATTTTTTTTTTAAGTCCTGGCTAATTAGTGGAAAAATACAACATGGTGATGTCCAGAGCAAGGTTATGCTGCTCTAACTAACACGGTTTCATAATCTTCCTTAAGGAGGGTTCAGAGCTCTTGACTCTGTTTGAATGCATTTGCAATGGATTTGGGAGCACAAAAATAGTCCAAATGAGTTCATTCCCGGGTAATTTTGTAGGAATGACTTGCTGTGTCTCTGCAGCAGGGAGGAAAGAATAGCAACCTGATTGTAAGGGGGGTGAGCCTTTCAAACCAAGCACAGAGAGGAGGAGCAGCTCCTCCAAACCCCGTCTGGCTTTCAGGGATGTAGGATTGTACAGGAGAGAGGATTTGGGCTGAAATCATTGCTTTGTGTCCCAAGTTCCTTTAAGAAGTTGGTTGACTCCATTGCTGCAAACATGGATTTAGGATGTAGACATAATGTTCCTGAATAGATATTGTATATGAATATTGTTTCAAGGGGGAAGCCCCTAAGAACCCTGGAGGGAGACAGAAACACAAGCAGAAAGATTGTACATTTATTTACTTACTGCAGTTTTCCTGGGAAACCTTTTTTTTAAAAAAATCACACTAATTTCAGTAGTTTAATTCCTGTAACAGCAACTGTCCCACTTGGATGCATCTCTGCCTTAAATATGCTGAATTTGGGGATTCAGCTCCCTCTTTTTTGGAGGAATAGAGACAGGCTGGGGGATGATGGGAATACCTCTATCTCAGATTCTCCCTTCTCACAAAAAACCTCCCATTGCAGGGGTTATAAACTCCTGGTACAGGGGAATCTGCCTACTGAGTGGGGCCAGGGGAACCTCTGGGAATAGCTGGATTTTAGGGGACAAGGTTAAATCTGCTTTCCTGGCGTTCTGGTTGATCTTCACTGGCTTCTGCCCTCGCTGTGAGTGGCTCGTTCAGTTCCTTGCCGTGGAAGGGCTGCAGTGAGGTCTCCTGGGGGCCCCTTTAGGCACTGGAAGGTTCTCTGGGATCTCCCCAGAGCTGGACACCCCCCGGCTCTGCCAGCCTGGCTCCGCAGGAGGGGTGTTTGTGGGGCTCTGGGTGCAGCTGATGCTTGAGGTGGTGTCACATCTTGAGCTGGGGCTCGTGTTGCACGTGGCCAGCTGGCTTTCTCTGGCTCAGCTCTCTCTCCTTTGAGGACTCCTCGCTGTGTTTCCCCCTCGAAAAGCCGGCATTGAGCATCGTGCTGGAGAGAGAGGATCACCTTGTGGGGTTAGCCTGCGGGAACCTGAGCCCCTGGGGAAGGGGAACCCGAGGTGCTGAGAGCAGCCCAAGGAGACAGGAGCGAGTCTGGCTGGCATCTCCGGGGCTTTCTTTGCGCGGCTGCTGCTCTCTGCTGACGGCTCTGGGCATCGGGCACCTGGAAAAAAACCTCCCTCAGCTCGACCTTGGGCGACCCAGCGCTGGGCTGGGAACAGGGGGGTGCCTCTGTCTTCGCCTAAACAAACCCGGCTTTGACTGGGAGCTTTTTTTAGGAAGATAACGTGCCCCCGTGGTGCCTTTGTTGAACAAACATCCCAGTGAACCGGTCCTGGTGTGCGACTGGAGCCAGAGGAATGCAGTGAGGTAGCAGGGCTGGGAGAAGGTGGTTGCTGACATTTGGTCTGATTGTTTTACCCCCGAGGGTGTAAAGTGATCAGCTTGTAAGGAAACAAATGGCACCTTAGATGCTTGAGTGGGTTTTTATCCGTATTTATTTTTGTGTGCATCTTGCTCACGTGGTGCAATTGGGCCTTTGTTCTTAATTGTTCCTCTTTCCAACCCCTGAGTGGGCCTTGAAAATCATGGGTTGTGAAAGCTTGTATCTTGATGCAAACTTGGTCCTGTCCATAGGGATAAATTTTCTAGGCTTAAGGCTGCTTATTAATTATTGTTAAAATTCACTCTGACATTTATTATTAGAGAAACCATCTGATTTTTAGTCTAATAGAGAAATAAAATGCCTGGTACCCAGTGTGTGGTCTAGTTGTTCTTCCTGGTGTGGGTAACACCCTGCTTTATGATCTATAAATACGCATTTCTTTCTATAATGGCATTTGAAACACTTGTTTGCATAGAAAAGTAGGAGAATGAAGAACTCTGAAGGTGTAACCTGCAAAACAAGATTGTTTTGGCTCCCTGATATCTCCAAGCATCCTTGCTGACACTGCTGTGTGAACTTTCCACATACCACTGACCTCTCGTTGCTTTTGGAATATTTTTTTCCCCGCAGTTGGCACCAGAAAACACTCTGATGTCCTTCCAGAAGGCAGTGGAGCAGAAGGTGTTTGGAGTCCAAGCTGATGTTGTACTGAGGTAATTCAGGGGGCTGGTCAGTCTGAGATTGTCTGGGCACAGTCCAAACCCCTGGTAGGTCTTTCCTGTCTGGTGGTTTCTGCTTTTTCCCATTGGAAAGGGCTGTGGTGAACACATCCAATAACTCTTGCATCTCCCACATCCAATAACTCCTGCATCTCCCACATCCAATAACTCCTGCGTGTCTCCCACATCCAATAACTCCTGCCTGTCTCCATTTGTAATGCACAGATGCTCCTAATTGTTTCCCTCAGATGGTGGTGAAAGGTGAATTTGTCCAGTTGGGGGAACCTGGATCCCTTTGTCACAAAACTAATCTCCATTTGCAGGAAGGCTGGAGTTTATCTTTGTTTTATCACAGTGAGATACAGCAGCTGCTTTCTAACCTGGCTCTTGGTGATCCCTCACTTTGTCTCGGTTCCAGTTATAAATGCAAGAAAGACTCAAAGCAGATGTTTTATTTTTTCACTGACTTGCTTTGGAGGTTTATGTTGATGGAAAGGTGTTTTTGCCTGGTGGGGGGAAGTTTAATTGTTAATTGCTTTCTTTTTACCTTGCATAATTTTTTTGAGAGAAAATGATTTGAAAACCAAAGGACTTTCTTCCCACCAGGGAGTGGAAGGTCACTGTGGAAGGATGAAGTCTGAATTGGGATGTGTGTTATACAAGTGTTGTCCTTTCCAAAATTAGTTCAGTAACTGCTGGGAAGGGACAAGTACTCGAGTGCCCAGCTCACAGATGAGCACTTGGCTCGTGTGGCTGAACCAGTCACTTCCATTAACACTGGCCAAGGAGAAAGGTGGACTCTGGGGAGGAGGAGAGCTGGAAAAGCTCCAAGAGCTCTCCACGCTGCCTCTCCTCAGCCATCCCAGAGGAGCACTCCAAGCACCCTTTACTTGAACAATGCTCTTGATGGCCCAATTACCTGAGCCCTCTCAGGGAGCACAAGTGCCTTTAGGAAAAGAGGATTCCATTGAGTTTCAGACTGAAGGCAATGCAGCTGGCAGCACTTCTGGGAGGGGGTCGTGGCACCACACCCACTGCTGTCCTGACCCCTCTGAAAGATGCTCCTTGTGCCTGTGGCTGGATGGGTCCCCCCAGCCAGGGAGATCCCTCTTGGAATGTTTCCTTGCCCTTGTAGGCACATATCAGCCGTGGGTGGGCAGCTTGGACATACCCTCAGACCCATCCCACCCTGCTCCCTGCCTGTCACACGTCCCAGAGCAGTGGCCCTGGTTACAAAGCCAGCTTTGCTCCAGGCAGCGGGAGCACGGCATCACTGCTGTTCCTATCTCTCTCTCTCCTCCCCCCTCCCACAGCTCTTCTTCTAAAGCTCCAGGTCCTGTCTCTGAATTATTGTTTCAAACCTGTGCCTGCCAATACCTTGTGGTTAACCTTGAGTGGTGCTGAGTGACTCCGTGGTGGGGAGGGTTGGAAAGGAGGGAGCAAATGTTAATTGCCCCATAGGTTTCCACACTGTGGGAACAGCTTAGTGGTGTCTGATGAGAT
The DNA here is from genome assembly GCF_001715985.3 of Manacus vitellinus. NCBI lineage: Eukaryota > Metazoa > Chordata > Aves > Passeriformes > Pipridae > Manacus > Manacus vitellinus. Next base: position 7,199,558 of record NW_021940498.1, on the reverse strand, counting down.
GTTAACACTCCAGCTCCTGTGATCCTTAAACACCCCACACTCTTCACTCTGCACTTGTTTAGCATCTTTTCTTTTTTTATTCTTTTTTTTTTTTTAACTGTATTTATTAAAATCCCTCCTGACTGCAGGAGCATGGTGTGCTGAGCATGGGGTTGCTGTGTCAGCGTGTTGCTGTGGGCTGGGGAGAGTGTTGGCCCAGCACATTGCTGGAAACAGCAAATAAAGATATCAGTGACCTCTGTGATAAGGGACTTCTGCAGGCACTGGTAAAGCTGAGGCAACATTTGCTCCATCATCTAAAACTGGGTTTCATTTTCCCTAGAGCTCTTGGGGGTGACTGCTTTGGGTCGTCCCCTAATTCAAATGGGATTTGAATTTTCATCCCACCCCTTTTCCAAGCCTTATCTGAGTCTCCTGTTCTGAAGGTGGGCTCTTTGCTTTGGAAAATGTCATTGTTATCAGGCTGGCTTTGTCCTGATTTCTGAGTGCAGACAACTGTCCCTCTGCCCCTGATAGAAACCATCCCTGCCCTGCGTGGGGTCACCACTGACCTGGGCACTGAAAATTGGGTGAAGGAAAGTCTAAAGCATTTTTTGTGTTTCCCAGAACCTTTGTTCTGTAATATCCAGGTGACTTTAAAAACCCAGGGCGTACATTTGGCTGTTTAATTTCATCTGAGAGTTGGGGTTTCTTCAACATGCATGAACTTAACAACTCATGTGGGTGTGGCTGTTTCCTGAAACCAGTTTTCAATTGGAAAAGGCAGTTTCAGAGCATTTTTGGTAGTTTGGAATCCTTGCATCTTGCTGAAAGCCTTGATGTTCACATCCAGTCTGAGAGCCTTTGAAAATCTCACTCATTATCTGCTCTGAACAGTTTGAGGATAGTTTGTGTGTGTTTGTCTGTGCATCCAGGAAAACCTTGGATGTTTCAGGGAGCTGCAGGTGCTGAGAAAGCTTTGGTTTATGTGAGCATTCAGGGTGGGAGTTCCTGTCCAAGCTGCCTGAGTTTGACAGTCTGGAAATCTTTGAGGGGATAGTGGGGAGGTGGGATGGAGGGATGGGTGAGGGATGGACAGGGTTGTGTTGTGTACGAATGGCTGCCAACATCCAGCAGGTATCTAAGAGATGTTTTCCTCACGGTGCACCTCAGCTGCTCTTGAGGATGCTGGGGGGTGTTGAGCTGGTTGAGACTTTCGCTGTGGTTTTGATGTGAAGCTGTGAGGGAGGCTGGAGTGGGAAGGGGCATTTCTCTCCTGCTGTGAGCGTGGCTGTGCACCTCCTCCTGTAACAGGGTCCCTCTGCCTTTGCAGCCACGATGGAGTTCCGTTCCTGATGCACGACAGGACACTCAGGAGAACCACAAACGTGGAGGAGGTGTTCCCAGAGCGGGCCTACGAGCACTCCTCCATGTTCAACTGGACTGACCTGGAAAAGCTCAACGCTGGGGAGTGGTTCCTTCAGGTGTGTACCACAGAGCCATGGCCATGGCGTGACAGCTCGTGCCTAAGTCCTCTTGGAGGTGGAAAGGTGGAGATGACACATCTCCTTGGTGGTGTGGGCCAGAGTGCAGTGAGACCAAGTGTCCATGAACCACATGTAGTTTGTCTCTACTAAACTTGGTCTAAAAGACATGTTGTCTTTCTGTGCCACCTGGAAGAAGGGGCCTTAATGCCTGGTTGACACTAGAAAGAACTTCAAGACCCCCAGGAGGGTGAAGGTGATTGTAAAGAGGGCAGAAAAGAAAGTGTGTTATAAGCTGTTCCTTTCTCTTGAATTTCCTTTTGGACACAATCATCTTCACAGAGAAAAAGTAAGGAATTCAGCCTGGGGGAGTCTGGACTTTGTGGCAGTGATACTGGGATGTGCTTTGCTTTCAGAATGATCCTTTCTGGACAGTGGGGTCTCTCTCAAGGTCTGACTACTTGGAAGCTGCCAACCAGTCAGTCTGCAAGCTGCAGGACATGCTGGAGGTGATCAAGGACAACACATCACTCATGCTGAACTTCCAGGACCTGCCATCAGCTCACCCCTACTACAGCACTTACATCAACATCACCCTGGAAACCATCCTAGCATCTGGAATTCGGCAACAGGCTGTGAGTTCTGGGGGGTTGGTGATATTTCCAAAACTGCCTTCCTTGGGGTTTCCCTGAGTCCTTGAGTGTCTCCATTTGGGCATCAATCCTTGAGGGATTCACTTTGGACAGCTGATTGGAAGTGCCACCCTGTGCTAGGATGTCATGCTGGGGAGGACTGGGATGGGCCTCTGAAAGCCTCCCAGAGTGGTGGCTGATGCGGCAGTGAGGGGGCTTGACAGCACCTTGGGGTGTGCTAATGGTAGTGTGGCCAAGAGATGGAGGGATGTGATAATTCCCAGCAATCACAGCATCCCAGACTGGTTTGGGTTGGAAGGGACCTTAAAGATTATGTTGTCCCACCCCCTGCCATGGGCAGGGACACCTTCCACTAGCCCAGGTTGCTCCAAGCCCTGTCCAACCTGGCCTTGGACACTTGCAGGGATGGGGCAGCCACAGCTTCTCTGGGCAACCTGTGCCAGGGCCTCCCCACCCTCCGAGGGCAGAATTCCTTCCCAATATCCCACCTATCCAACCATCTAGAGGTGTGGGAGGCTGTCTTTCCCAGACAATTAGTGTGGCAGACGAGGCAGTCCCTCGCGTCCCAGCCCTGGGGACCCCTCGGCCACGGCCTGTGCTCTGTCCTGCTCCCTGCCAGGTGATGTGGCTGCCGGACACGGAGAGGCAGCTGGTCAGGCAGGTGGCCCCGGGGTTCCAGCAGACCTCCAGCCTCAAGCTGGACACGGAGCGCCTGAGGGAGAAGGGCATCGTGAAGCTCAACCTGCGCTACACCAAGGTGACGAGCGAGGATGTCAGGTACAGCCCTGCTGGCACGCTGCCCACCTGCATCCCCGTGCCCCGAGTGCGTCCTTTCCTTGTCATCCCAGGCTGTCCTGTCTGCCCAGAGGTTTCCTTCCAGATGGACTTGCTCTCAAAAGCTCCAGCTGTGCAAGCTTTTCCCCTACCCGTGATGCAGAACCCAGCCAGGCTGTTCCTGGGGGTGCCCAGCTGCCCGTGACAGCCTCTACATGCTAATTCAGTATGTGCTGGTCCTCTTGGAAATACAGATGTATGAATTGGCTGATTGTTATTAGACTCTCAGCTCTGGGAGGAAGTGGAGGCTGTTCACTCCGAGTGCTGTTCCGTCCTCATTAGCAGCTGCCCTTTGCTTCCACTCGCCTGCTCCAGAGTTGCTCCCACAGAATTGTGATTAGTCCAAAAGCTGGAAACACTTTCAGAAATGTGTCTCTGCAGAGAATTCACCCATTTCCTTCCTGTCCTGTATCAGCTCTTCAAGCTGATCAGCTTATCTCTTCAATGAGACGGGCACAGGGTGGGCTCCTCTGCTGTATTTGCACCGTGTGGTGTGTTGGCTCCAGCTTTGCCCCCTTTCTCAGGGAGGGCAGATTGTTTCTAGTAGGGCTTTTCTGTTTTTTTAAGCTTAAATGCTTGAAAACTAAACAATATATATCTCCAAAGGAGTTGCCTTGCTGTATGTTTCAGCTGGAAATAGGGAAGAGCTGAGCCAGTGGCTGTTTGAGAGCATGGCCCTATTTAACATAATCCATGGTGTCCTTCCTTGGCTGCCAGCTTTACCTGTGAGATAATTCCTGCCTGGTTTTACCCCTGTGTATTTGCTGTATCCCATGGAGAGAACCCTATGCCAGTCTCCCATCAATCCCCCCTGAGCTGTCTCCCAAATCAGACCCCGAGTGCTTCCTGAACCCTGAAGACCTTGTGGTGCCCTGTCAAACATTGCTGCAGTCCTGGTTTAACGAAGTGCTCTCAATCCCCCCCAGAATCAGCACCTGGACGTCACATTGCTGTGACAACCACCTCTGCCCTTGAGCATCCCTCTGGAGCAGCTTTGAGCTGTGTCCACATCCTGTCCTGAGCCCTTCCACCTCCAAATGCTTTGCCAATATTAAATTGCAGGGATTAGTCTGTGCTGCCGGGGTGAGGGGGATTAGTGATGCTTCTTCTTCACAGATAAGGAAACAGAGCAATTATGCAAATCTGGGGCCCAGGGAGTCACTGCCAGTGCCTGGTTTGCTGCTGGCAGCTCCTGGACCCCCAGCTTGCAGCTGTAGCTTCTTGGAAAATGCCCTCGGGAAACTGGAAGCTGTGACTCTGCCACTGTCCCCAAAACAAAGGCGTGGAAGTTGTAGGAATTGATGGTGGAGGCAGGTCTGTCAGTGTTTAATTAAGCAAATTGCCTGTGAATTGTTAGAGGCCTCTGAGCCAGAAGCTGATTTTGCATCAACCTGGCGAGGTGGTTGTCACAAGTACACTCCATGTCCCTCATTCATGGGGAAGCTTTTGAGATGGTCTGTGGGCTGGGTCAGACGGCAGCCAAGAGGGCAAGAAAGCTCTGGAGTTCAAACCTTTGGGCTGCAGGGCCCTTGGGTTGCTTAGGAAGTGTTAAAAAAACCATTTCCTGCAATTCCAAGCAACTCGGGTGGGGATGGCAGGGGCTCTGCTCTGGGAGCTGAGGCTCTGAGGTTTGGGGAGGGTCCTGCACGTCACCCTGCGTGTCTCCTGGCAGGGACTACACCATGGCCAACCTGAGTGTGAACCTGTACACGGTGAACGAGCCCTGGCTGTTCTCCATCCTCTGGTGTGCCGGGGTCCCCTCGGTCACCTCCGACAGCTCCCACGTCCTCCGCAAGGTGCCTTTCCCCATCTGGCTCATGGTAAGGCTGGGAAGGGGCCCCTGGAAGGGAGGGAATGAAGTGGAGAGGTGTTGCCCTCCAGTGGGGTTTTCCAGGAGGGTTTGGTTGGGTTTAAGGTGCTGTTTTGGAGCCCACAGAGCTCAGAGCCAACGTCAGCACACGAAAGGAGGGAGGGTTTAACACTGTTCCCGCTGGGAGTTTTTCCTGATAACATCATTCTGGATGACAGCCTGGCCTTGGGAAGGTCATAAACGCTGTGATTTACACCCCACCCCTGCAGCTCCGTGCTTTTCTTGCTCCTTGGTGGTGACTTCAACCACGTGTGGTCTCTCTGTGGTTGCACAAACCAAAAGGTTTAAGGTCTGCTTCTGTTTCTTGTCTTGCAGCCTCCAGACGAGTACCATCTAATCTGGATCACGTCTGATCTCATTTCATTTATCATAATTGTAGGAGTTTTTATATTCCAGAAGTAAGTAGCCTTGTTACAGCTCATCTCTCGTGCATTTGTGACGTGTGTTTTTGTCCAGAGCCTGGGGTGGAGATGGGAGAGAGGCTCTGCTCCTCAAAGCTTGGACTGTGATAGCAGGGAAAGGTTTATTTAAAAATCCACGTGAAGATCCAAGCAATAATTCCACTCCCAAGATGTTGATACGGAACTGGAGGCAGTTGCTGCTACTTTTTAAAAAGCACGAGAGATCTCAAAATAGCAGCAATAGATGCCTTGCTTTGCTCTCAAACATATGTGGAAGAGAAACTGTAAATGCTTTAGGGAAATGGATGTTGAGAAAGACATAACAATACTTTAAAGGAAAAAGAATAGGGGGGTTTTGAGATTCCACCATGAGAGTCTTCAAAAAGAACACGTTATATTTTTCTTAAATCAGTTTGTTCTTGTTTGGAGGAAGAAGAATTAGAAGTATTACAGAATCACAGAATGGTTTGGGATGGAAAATCACCTAGTTCCAAGCTCCCTGAGTAGGGAGTTATTATGGGAGACATTATGATAGAGCAGATCAAATCAGCTGCTTAGTTCAATGCACAAAGAAAGTCCATTTTGCAAAGGAAAGAGAGAGCAAGCGTTTGATGAGGGTGTGGCAGAACCTTTCCTCCAGAAGGGCGCTGGGCCTGTGATGTCTGGAAGTGTCCTCCACTCCCTCAAATCCATCAGATGGCTTTATGAGGATGTCCCTGATCTTTAGACCTTTTATTTCTCTGCTGGATGCCCAAATGCACAAAAGAGTCTGGAAGCAGGGACTGACCTCTCTGAAGAGCACAATTTGAAGGCCAAGTTGATATTTGTGCTCTTTGGCCTCATCTCCCAGAGTCAGTTTTAGAAGGTTTTCCTGATTCAGAACCAGGAGGCCAAAGGTGGAGGAATTCAACTGATTCAACCTGCTGGGTGGGAACTAGAGGTCCCAGAGCAGAGTTGAGGTGATGCTTGGAGAGGGAGAAGTCACAACTACATGGACTTTGCCATAGCTGGACTCCTCTGCACAGATGGAAGCTCTTCCAGCTCGGAAGAGGTTTGATGTAGTAGGGGAAGAGCAAACAGGGTAAGGAAGGAAAGCATTATTGCAGGATTTCTCTTCCACCCTCAGTGTGAGACAGGTGGGAAGAGCTGGAAATGCTACCAGCTCTCCCAGGATCCATCCCCCTGGAGCAGTGAGCTCTGGACCTGACACAGGAAGGCAGTTTCTCAGGGAGGTCTGGCCATGTGGGGTTCATCACAGCAGGGCCAAGTGTCTTCTTTTGGCTCTCTCCCTTGAGACAACTCAACCCCAAGTCGGTCGAAGGAAGAAAGAGAGACTATTACCAGAAGTTGGACTTGCTCTTCCAAGAGCCTTGTGCAGGACAGACCCATTTCCCTGATGCTCCAGTTTCTCCACCACGTGAAAGAGTTTGTAGCAGGGCTGAGGATAAATCAAAACCGAATCACAGCAGAATTGCAGCTCTGGGAAACAGGGCTTGGCATTTGGCCTTCAGGGTCATGGTTGGTTCTGTGGGGGGTTTTTCGTTGGTCTGGTTTGGTTTTGTTGGTTTTTTCGCTCCCAAGTCCCTTTTGGGGCAAACCAGAGCTGCTCCCTTGCTGCAGGGACAAGGGGGTGGGTGGGAGCAGAGCCACCGCTTCGATGTGCTCGTCCTGTGTCCTCCGCATGGCTTCTCTCCTCCGTAGGGTAGGGATTGCTCCTGCTCTTCTGCTCCAGTGACAGGACTGTGGCAGCCTCTCCAGAGGGGGAATACCAACTGGGCTGACTTCTAACTAACCTTTTTTTGCCTCTTTGCCTTGTTTATTTTCTTACTGCTCTGACTGTTGTGCACGTTCCTCCTCTTTCTCTCTCTGCTGCATTCTGGCATCTCACAGCTATCACATGATCAGGTAATTCCGGTGCTTTCCTCCTCTTTCTCTTTTTCATTCAACCTTCCTTTCTCTCTTTCTTTCTCCCTCTCTGCTATGGCTTCACTGCAGATGGACAGGGTAGGATGCAGCTTTTCCCGATGCTTTCAAACATCTGGCTTTGTGGGGGGACCAGGAGGGGTCAAACACTGGGCAGTCCACAGCCACCACCACCACAGGCATCTGATGCTCAAGCCAGAGAATGTTTTGAAGGCAGTCTGACCTTCTGTGGCAATGGTCTTAAGTCACTGCCTTTTAAAACAGCCCTGTTCTGAGGCCCTGTGGCACGTTGTAACTGGGAAATTCCCAGTGGATGTAATGCTCTCTCCCAGGCAAAATAGCCCCTTCCTTCCTGTATTTGCCAGAGGTTTTTGAGACCAACCTCTTCTAAATTGTGCGATTCTCAAGAAAATCATGTAACCTGTTCAGTGATACACAGTAGCACTCCTCTGGCCCTTGGAATGATTTAGAAGGGCTGAGAGCTGGAAAGGTTTGGCTGCACTCAGAGCTTGGGACCTTCCAGGAGTCTCGTCCCACTTACACCTCTGTGGAACTGGAAAGGCAGTGTGAAAACAGAGAGCATTGCCCTTGGGAAGGGAATGAGCCTGGGATGCTGGATTTGAAGTGCCATCACTTGGGAACCCAACTTTCTCCTTTTCCTCCCCGGTCGTTGTCGCTGTCCTGCAGTAAAGCCTTCACCGTGTCCCTCCTTGGACCAAACTCTCCCGTGTTCCCTCCTCCCTTCCTCCTGCTGTGTGCCCTGGGGTCGGATTCCCGAGGACTTGGTTGCTCCCTGTCTGTGCTTACCAGCCCCCCTCCCTGTGCCCACCCCCAGCCTCAGGGTTGGCCACCAGCAAGCGGTGCCTGGCACTTGGGGTGTGGCATGTCCCCAAAACAGGGCTTGGCTGCAGGGAGCTGGGTGTTCTCCCCTTCTCCAGCTCCCCTTCCCTTCTTAGCTCATGGATAAGGAGAAGGCAGGCATGGAGGAGCTGGGCAGGCTTTAGGATGGGACCATTTGTGGCTGGCTTGGCTCTGTGCTCGCTCCATCTTCTCACCTCAGCACCGGGGACCTGCCTGCCCCTCTCCCACCCTTTTCCCTGCCATTTTAGCATCTCCCCTCCCACCCAGGGCTCCGGCTGTGGCCCTAACACGGTGTGTGCTGTCTCTGTGTTGTTGTCCCAGTATTTTTTAGTCTGTTCCCACCCCGTGTCCGTCTGGTCTGCTCTGCTGCCAACCTCCCAGAACAGGACCTTCCTGCTGCCTCTCTGGCCCTTTTGCACGCTGCTGTCCCAATCCTGGCCAAGCACAACACAGCCCAAGGGGGTAGGAGAGGTGCTATTTTCTATTAAACCAGCTTTTTTGGAGACCCAGAGGCCGCTGAGCACAGCACGGAGTGTTTGGTGTGGTGTTGGTTGGAGTGGCACCGTGGTTAAATGTACTCGTGGCTCTTCTAAGAGGATGTTTCAAAGTACCCCTGAAAAATGGGGTTACCCTCTCCTGGCTTGTTCACCCAGAGCAAGGCACCCCTGTGAGAGGAGGCATCACCTCCTCGTGCATGTTTTCCCACCCTGGGTGTGAGCACAGCCACCCTGGGAGATGGAGAGCAGAGAGCAGTGCTTGTTCCTCTTGGCAGGAGGAGAAACGCCCTTGGTCCCTGGAATCCCTGGAGTCTGGGCTCTCTGTGCCTCACGATGACCCACACTCTCCATGGGGTGTCTGGGAATGGGCCCTGCCTTTTGGCCACACAGCCCAGCCTGGTGCTGGAAATCCTGGTGTGTGGGCAGAGAAAAGACTCGTTGTTGTAGAGGCATGTTTTGGTCCTGATTTGTAGTTTAAGGAGGGTCTTACCCTGTGAGGTCTTGCAACCATGTTGACCTTAGTGTCCCTTGCAGGCAGATCCCACTAAGGCCAAAAATGCTCTTCTTCCAGCTCAGAGTGGCTCAGTTTAGATGATGATGATGATGATGATGATGGAAGAGAAATTTAATTTTTTAATTTTTTTTTTTTAATATACTTTAATGTCTTTGCCTCTTTCTGTTTCCTCTGTGTTTCCTCTGTGTTTCCTCTGCGTTGCTTCTGTCCGTGGGTCTGTGAGTTGCGTTGTGTTGCCATCCCACCCGGCCTTTTCTCTGTAGCATCCTCCTTCATCCATACCCTGGTCAAAGCCTGATGGTGCAGTGTCACCCACTGGGATTTGGGAAGGGGGTGGAAACCCCGAGGAATTGACACCAGTTAGATTTTCCTGGAAAAAAAATTGCAGAAGCTCTTTTGTCGTCGTGGCTTTGTCAGGCTGGTGCTGCAGACCCAGGCTGGAGATCTGTGAGCTCCTCAAATGCTCTGCTCCTGGGGCTGGGTTAGGAATGTAAGAGAAGGTGATTGGCACCTAGAAATAAGTAAATGAATAAATAATCACCTTCTCCTGTGTGGGTGAGCCACTAGATGGTGCCAGAAGATCAGAAAGCCCAACAGCCACCCTAAAGCCCTGCTGCTTCCCCATCAAATAGCTTTATGGGGTGCCTGGCTCTGGCAGGGAGAATGGGATTTAACTGAAAGCCTTCCTCTGTGGTCAGGAGGCAGGAGGAATGGGTGTCGGGGGTGGGCTATGAAAGCCTGGCCTAAGCAACAGCCTGTGCCAGGGCTGGACAACCCTTTAGGGGAAGAAGTGTTTCCTAATAGCCAATCTGAACCTCCCCTGACACTATTTGAGACCGTTTCCTTGCTGTGTCTCAGTTTAGAGACTTCAGATTGCCTTTGAGCAATTTGAGGTCCCTTCTCCCATGAGCCTGAGGGTGAGGAAAAGGTTCTGGATTCTTTACTTGGCTCAGTGCCTTGTTCTGTTTCCTCTTTCCAGCCCTGAGAGTTAAACTGCCCCTACATCCTTTGGACAGCTGGAGAGGGCTGTGGGGCAGCTGCAGCCCTTGGTGAAATCAGTCCCTGGGTGTAATTCCTTGGTGGGATTGGGATGTTAACACGACCTGCCTGCGTGAGATGCCACGCTCATCTCCCAACATCCTCCTGCCACGGGGGGTTGTGTCGGTGCCAGGGAGCAAAGGCCTCAGGGGCTCTGGGGCTTGGTGGTGGCCACTTGCATTAAAATGCTCCCACATCTGGGGGGTCCCAGCCCCTGACCTGCCGCTCCTGCCTCGCAGGTGGCGCCTGGGGAGCATCAGGACCTACAACCCGGAGCAGATCATGCTCAGCGCCGCCGTGCGCCGCTCCAGCCGCGACGTCAAGATCATGAAGGAGAAGCTCATCTTCTCAGGTAGGGCTGGTGGGGGGCCCTGTGCTGCTCCCCTCAGTGCCACCCTGCTGGGGGAGGAGCTGCTTGTGCCTCAGGGTGGCTGCACTGACCCGGCTGGCTGAGCTGGCGGGACATGCTCATGGCTCATCCGGGGCAGGGGGTTGGAACGAGATGATCTTTAAGGTTCTCTCCAACCCAAACCGTTCTGGGATTCATCCCAAGTTGGTTCAGGGATGATATCCCCGCTTTCTCTGCCCTTCCCAGAGATCAACAACGGCGTGGAGCCCACGGATGAATTGTCCTTCTGCTCTGAGAATGGCTTTGCCAACGAGATCCTCACCCCCACGGACCCCAGGGACTCCAAGCTGCGGATGAACTGAGGGGCTCTGGGCCAGCCCCGTGTGCTCCCTGGCAGTGAGAGCCGTGCTCTTCTGCTCCCTGTGGGATGGGAACCCTGGAGGAACTGCTGGTCAGGCAGAGACCCCTTCCCATACCCCACCACTAACTGCTCCACCTCCCTGGTTGTGAGGTTGGGGGGCTTATTTTTGTAAATATGTAGAAAATTTGAATTTTTTTGTCTGGGTTT
>NW_021940498.1:7185777-7187022 GCF_001715985.3 Manacus vitellinus | reverse complement strand
GTTTTTTTTTCTGGATTTTTTTTTTTTTTTTTTTTTTTTTTAAAACTGTACTCCAGTAGCATTTTGAAACACTAAAGTTTTGGGCTTAGTGTGGAAGGATTGGGGGCGGAAGTGGCCAACTTTTCTATGGAAAGGAAAAATGCTGATAATGAAAATGTGAATGTCGGTGCTCTAATAAGCACAGCCTAAAATTAAGACTTTAATTCCTTTGGATCTAGCCTGGGTTTTATGAATGTAATAAGACCCTGGTCCATGCTCCCTCTTACCTCCCCCAAATACAGTCCTCCTCTATGGTACTCTCAAGTCTGTGAAATACAGTGTGGGTTTTTTTTCTGCAGAACTGCAAGCTTTTGGTGGACTTGAAGGTATTTTGAGAACTAAGTTTCTTCTCCCTTTGATGTGGTGCTGTATTGAAACATTCCTGGTGGATTGTCATTGCCAAGTGAGAGATGTTGTTAAATCTCAGCATCTGTTGATAATCACCTGCATGTTCTGTTTTTTCCTTGGAGATGACTTTATTGAGAGGTGAAGTGCTTAAAAGCTTGGAAGTGTTAAAAGCAATCCAACTAAGAGTTGTTTTCACAATTAGCTTCTTCCTTTCTTTCTTTTTTTTTTTTTTTACAACGAGACCCAAACTTCCTGTGTAATGCACTGACTGTTCCCGTTATTGTCCCCAATATTTGCTACCTTTTTTTTTTCTTTAAAAAAGAAAAAAAAAAAAAAGATGATACTTTTTGATGAAAATAGAGCTAGACCAAAATAAACTCTGCGACGCTCTGTGAAATAAACTGTCAGTATTCCCCTGCCAGTCTGACGTGGTTTTGTGTTCTGGCACCGCTTGCAGTTGATCCTCCTTGATCTCTGTGTGCTCCCTGAGGGAGCTGAAGGTCTGAGCAGAGGGGGCTTTGGAGCTCTGTCTGTCCTGAGCTTGGTGTGCTTGTGCTGCATCTCCCCTTGGTGACACCGAGCTGTGTGATGTGGTGAACATGCCTGAAGGATGGGATGTCCATGCCTGGACAAGCTCCTGGGAAGCTCAGGAGGGCAAGGTCTCACTCCTGGGTCGGTTCAGCCCCTGGTATCCATAAAGGCTGATGGATGAAGGGATGAGGAGCAGCCCTGGGGAGGATTTGGGGGTGCTGGTGGATGAGAAGCTGGACGTGACCCAGCCCTGAAACCCCCTGTGCCCTGGGCTGATCCAGCAGAACAAGGGGGATTCTGCTCCTCTGCCCCTCAGGTGAGACCCCC